>NW_028127554.1:0-13130 GCF_965231255.1 Vanellus vanellus
GGTGGGGGGGGTGTGGGGGGGCACGGGGGAGTTCGGGCGGTGGGGGGGCACAGGGGAGTTTGGGGGGTGTGGGGGGCACGGAGGGATATGGGGGGCACAGGGGAGTTTGGGGGGTGGGGGGGATATGGGGGGCACGGGGGAGTTCGGGGGGTATGGGGGGCACAGGGGAGTTTGGGGGGTGTGGGGGGTGTGGGGGGGTATGGGGGAATATGGGGGGCACAGGGGAGTTTGGGGGGTGGGGGGGTATGGGGGGGCACGGGGGAGTTCGGGGGATATGGGGGATATGGGGGGCACGGGGGAGTTCAGGGGGTGGGGGGGGGATGGGGGGATATGGGGGGCACAGGGGAGTTTGGGGGGTTTGGGGGGGTATGGGGGGCACGGGGGATATGGGGGGCAGAGGAGATGGGGGGGATGTGGGACATGGGGGTCCCTGGGGGGTGTGGGGCTGTAAGGGGTTGTAGGTGGGAGATGGGGGGGGCGTGGGGGGCACAGGAGGGTATAGGGGCTATAGGGAGTGGGGGGGGGAACAGGATTATAGGGAACACTGGGGGGGGTTGGGGGGGACGTGGGGGGGGTTGGGGGGGGTGTGGGGCCGTAAGGGGGGGGGCTTGTGGGGCCTTAAGGGCTATAGGGGGGGGTTGGGGGGGTCGTTAGGGGCCGCGGGGGCTTGTGGGGCCATAAGGGCTATAGGGGGTGGTTTGGGGGGGTCGTTAGGGGCCGCGGGGGCTTGTGGGGCCATAAGGGCTATGGGGGCCCCGGGGGGCGGGTGGGGGCCGTGCCGGGGTCCCCGTCGCCCCCCTGACCCCCCGCTCCCCCCCAGCCCCCCCCGAGGGCCGCGGGCGGCTGCCCAACCTGGTGGAGCTGCGGCTGGCGGGGCTGGAGGTGACGGAGGCGTCCCTGCGGCTGGTGGCCCGCCAGGCCCCCCAGCTGGCCACCCTCGACCTCAGCCACTGCGGCCGCCTGGGGGACGGGGCCGTGGCCGCCCTGGGGGGGCTGCGCCACTGCCTGGCCGAGCTCAACCTGGCAGGTGGGGACACGGGGGGGGACGGACGGACGGACACCCGGGGACAGCCCGAGGGTTGGGGACAGCCCGGGGGGGGGGCTTGGGGACACTTGGGGACTGCCCGAGGGTTGGGGTGGCCGTGGGGGGGCGTGGGGGCACCTGGGGATTGGGGACACCCCGGGGGGGGGGGCTTGGGGACACTTGGGGACACCCTGAAGATTGGGGACACTTGGGGACACCCCGAGGGTTGGGGACACTTGGGGACACCCCGGGGGGGGGGCTTGGGGACACCTGGGGCCATCCTGGGGATTGGGGGTGGGACACTTAGGGACACCCTGAGGGTTAGGGACACCCCAGGGGGGGTCTTGGGGACATTTGGGGACAGCCCGGGGGTTGGGGTGGCCGTGGGGGGGCGTGGGGACACCTGGGGACGCCCCGGGGGGGGGGGGCTTGGGGACATTTGGGGACACCCTGAGGGTTGGGGTGGCCGTGGGGGGCGTGGGGGCACCTGGGGACGCCCCGGGGGGGGGGCTTGGGGACACTTGGGGACACTCTGGGGATTGGGGGTGCCATAGGGGGGCGTGGGGACATCTGGGGACCCTCTGGGGCTTGGGGACACCCCGGGGGGGGTTGGGGACACCCTGAGGGTTGGGGACACCCCGGGGGGGGGCTTGGGGACACTTGGGGCCATGCTGGGGCTTGGGGACACCTGGGGACACCCTGAGGGTTGGGGACACCCCGGGGGGGGGCTTGGGGACATTTGGGGACATGCTGAGGGTTGGGGGTGCCATAGCGGGGTTTGGGGACATCTGGGGACCCTCTGGGGCTTGGGGACACCCCGGGGGGGTTTGGGGACACCCCGAGGGTTGGGGACACCCCGGGGGGGTGCTTGGGGACACTTGGGGCCATCCTGAGGCTTGGGGGTGCCGTGGGGGGGGCGCGGGGTCGCTCTGGGGCTTGGGGACACCTGGGGGGACACCCCGAAGATTGGGGACACTTGGGGACACCCCAGGGGGGGTCTTGGGGACATTTGGGGACAGCCCGAGGGTTGGGGTGGCCATGGGGGGGCGCGGGGGCGCTCTGGGGCTTGGGGCCACCCTGAGAGGGGGGGGACGCTGCGGGGCCACCCCCCGCCCCCCCCATTGACCCCCCCCCGCCCCCCCCAGGCTGCCAGCGGCTGACGGATCAGGTGCTGCCGGCGCTGCGCCGCTGCCCGCGCCTGCGCCGCGTGGACCTGCGCTCCTGCCGGCAGGTCAGCCCCGAGGCCTGCGCCCGCCTCTGCCTGGAGCCCCCCCCGCCCCCCCCGGGGGGCGCCCCCCCCGCCCCCGCCCGCCCCCCCCCCGCCCCTTCCGCCTGCCCGAGGAGAAGCTGCTGCTCAAGGACAGCTAATGGGGGGCGCGGGGCCCCCCCCCCGGACGTTGGGGAGCCCCCCACGGATGTTGGGGAACCCCCCCGGACATTGGGGACCCCCCTGGATTTTGGGGACCTCTGGGATATTGGGGGACCCCCCCTGGATATTGGGGGACCCCCCAGACATTGGGGACCCCCCCAGATATTGGGGACCCCCCCGGACATTGGGGACTTCTCGGATATTGGGGGACCCCCCCGGACATTGGGGAACCCCCCCGGACATTGGGGACCCCCCTGGATATTGGGGACCTCTCGGATATTGGGGGACCCCCCCGGATATTGGGGGACCCCCCAGACATTGGGGACCCCCCCCAGACATTGGGGACCCCCCCCCGGACATTGGAGACCCCCTCTCAGCACCGGAGACCCCCGTCAGACATCGGGGACCCCCTCCAGACACGGGGGACCCCCCCCTCGGAAGTTGGGGACCCCCCCGGGCACTGGGGAACCCCCCAGACGTTGGGACCCCCCCGGACTTTGGGGACCCCCTACAGACACTGCGGACCCCCCCCCGACGTTGGGGACACCCCCCCCGCCCCCCCCCCCCGCCGAGGTTCCTTCACTAAAGCTATGCACTGAGCGGGGGGCGGGGCTTTAGGGTGGGCGGCCACGCCCCCATCTCGTAACCACGCCCCCGGGTTGTAACCACGCCCCTCCGGCTGAAAATGGGTGCGGCATGCCAGCCCCGCCCCTCCCTCAGGGATGGGGGTGTGGTTTGGAGAGGCCCCGCCCCCCGGCAAGGCAGGACTAGGCGTTGGCTGTGTCATAGGGGCGGGGCTTGACCAGGCCACGCCCACTGGAAGGCGTGACTATCGGACCACTCCATTTGGGGGCGGGATTTAATCAGGCTCCTCCCCTTTTGGGGGCTCCTCTCCATTTGTGGGCGGGGTTTGGCCAAACCCCGCCCCTCCCGGGCAGGGGGGCGGGGTCTGCGGGGGGGACACAAACACCGGGGGGGCGTTCCCCTCCCCCCCCCCCCCCCCCTTTTATACTTGAATGGAGCCGTTACTTGAATGGGGGAGGGGCGGGGGGGCGGGGCACCCCCACACCTCAGGGCTCCGCGGGGGGGAAGCCACGCCCCCCGCCACGCCCCCGCCACGCCCAGGACCAAAGCTGCCCCTCCCCCAGCCGGCGGGGGGGTGGGGGGTGGGGCGGGGGGGAACTGGGAGCACTGGCGGGGGGGCGGGGAGGGGGCGGGGCCCCGCGGCGCCACCAATAAACGGTCGGATTTTTTTTTTTTTTTTTAACAAAAAAATAACGAATTTTGTGAGTTTCTGTGGGCTGAAGGGGGGGGAGGGGGAGGGGGAGGGGGATCCTCCCGCCCACCCGGGGCGGTCTCGGGCCTTCGGGGGGGTTCCGCCACCGCAACACCCCCGGGGGGACCTGGGGGGTGGGGGGTACCGGCGTTGTATGCAGATTTATGCAGATTAAGCCACGCCCACTCGGTGCGTTCCGCCCCTTCGGGTTGGGCGGTCCGCGCTGAGCGTTGTGCGCATGCGCACGGTCCGGGGGGGGTGCCGGTGGCGTTGCGAAGGGCGCGTGCGCGGAGGGCTGGGGAGGGCGCATGCGCAGAGGGCTGTTTGGTCGGTGCGCATGCGCGGCGCGCTAGACAGGTGGGAGGGGCGCATGCGCGGAGTGCCTCGGCCGGGTGGGCGGGGCGCATGCGCGAGGCGCGCGGGCGGGGGGCAGACTTTGGCGAGGCGGCGCGTGCGCGGTGCGCAGGAGGCGGCGCCGCAGATTCGCCACCCCCAAATTAAACAGCGTTAAAATTAAAAACTGAAAATTCGATGTATTCTTTTGATAAAAAAAGGGGGTCGGGGGGACGCGGCGCGCGGCGGGGATCGCGCAGGCAGAGCGGGAAATCGGCCCAAAGGCAGGCAACGGCGGGCGGCGAAAGTGCGGCGGCGCGGCGCGCATGTGCGGCGGCTCTCGCGAGAGCGCGGCGCATGCGCCCTTTCGGCCGTTGGCCCCGCCCCCTCCTCACTCTGCCGGCCCCCCCCCCCCCCCCCCCGCCCGCCCCGGTCTGCGGCGGCGGCGGCGGCGGCAGCTCCGGTCCCTCCGGTCCCTCCGGACCCTTCCGGAACCCCCCGGCACCCCCCCGGGACCCCCCGACAGCCCCCCCCGCCGCGTCTCCTCCACCCCCCCAGGCCCCGCCGCTCTCCCGCCCCGCGGAGGGGGGCGGCGGCGGGAGCGGGCAGGTGAGAGCGGTGCCGGGGAGGGGGTTTGTGATGGGGAAGTGGGGGGAGAGGGGGAAGGGGGCGGGTTGGGGGGGTCCGGAGGGCTGTGGGGAGACGGGGGGGGGGGGAGAGGGGGGTGTGAGGGGAAACATTGGGGCCGGGGGGAGGTGGGGGGCTCTGAGGAGAAACTCGGGGGTCTGAGGGGGAGTACGGGGCTGGGGGGACGTGGGGGTGTGGGGGGGACGTGAGGTGTGGGGAGAAACTTGGGGGGTGAAGGGGTGTCTGAGGAGAAACTTGGGGGTCCGAGGGAGAATATGGGGCTGGGGGGCATGTGGGGGGAAACCTGGGGGGGGCTGAGGGGAAGTTGGGGGGGGTCCCAGGGAGATGTGGGGGGTCTGAGAGGGGTATGAAGTTGTGGGGAGGAACTTGCGGGGGCGAGGGGGGATTTGGGGGTCTGGGGGGGGTGGGGATGAGATTTTAGGGCAGATTTGGGGGGTGGGGGGGCTGAGGAGAGACTTGGGGGGCTGAGGGGGGGACCTGGGTGTCGGGGGGGGAGGGGGGGGCGGGTGTGTGTGAGATTTTAGGGTAAATTTGTGGGGGTCTGAGGGGAGCCGGGGGGGAATATGGGGGTGCAGGGGGGGACTCGGGGGGCCGAGGTGACACCCCCGCCCCATATCCCCCCCGCAGTGTAAATGAGGCAGCATGGAGGCGGAGGCGGGGGGTGACAGCCAGCGGACCCCCAGCGTCCCCTGGCGCAGCTACAAGCTGGTGGTGGACCCCGCGCTGCGCCGCGCCCCCCAGAAGGTCTATCGCTACGATGGCGTCCACTTCAGCGTGCCCGTGAGTGCCTAACGAGGCCCCTAACGAAGCCCCTAACGAGGGGGGGGGGGGGCTTCAGGCGGGGGGCGTGCGGCGCCCTCAAAGCACCCCACGGAGGTGTCGGGTTTTTGGAGGGGCGTGGGGCGCCCCATAGATGTGTGGGGCGCCCCATAGATGCGTGGGGCGCCCCATAGATGCGTGGGGCGCCCCATAGATGCGTGGGGCGCCCCATAGATGCGTGGGGCGCCCCGTAGGCACCTCCCCACAGCTGTCGGAGGTGCCCCACAGCTCCGTTGGGGGGTCCCCGGAGGTGTTTTGGGGTGGTCGAGTCTCGTATGTGGGGCGTTAAGTTGCTCAGGGGTGGTCTTGGAGGTGTTTTGGGGTCTCAGGGCGCCCCATAGATGCGGGTGGGGGCATAGAGGTGTGGGGCACCCCATAGATCCCCCCCAACCCCCCCGCAGGACTCGGGGTACCCCCCGGCGGGCGCCGTGCAGGACCCCCGTCCCCGCCGCATCTGGGCCAAACACCGCGACCTCTCCCTGCCCGTCCCCAAGTTCAAGGTGAGGAGAAAACACCCCGAAAATGCGGTGGTTTTTTTTTGGGGGGGGTGGGAGGTCCTATGGGGTCTGTCGCTGTTCGTTAACACTAACGATGTTTTTTTTTGGGGGGGGGGGGGGGCGCAGCTGGATGAGTTCTACGTGGGGCAGATCCCGCTGAAGGAGGTGACCTTCGCGCGGCTGAACGACAACGTGCGGGAAGGTTTTTTGAGGGAAATGTGCCGGAAATACGGAGAGGTGGAGGAGGTGGAGATCCTACTGCACCCCAAAACCCGTAAGCACCTGGGGTTGGCCCGCGTCCTCTTCGCCAGCACCCGGGGGGCCAAGGAGACCGTCAAACACCTCCACAACACCTCCGTCATGGGCAACATCATCCACGCTCAGCTCGACATCAAAGGTCAGGCGCCGGCGGGACACCCCAGCCCCTCAAAAAAAAAAAAAAACATTTTTCAGAACCCCCAACCTTCAAAACCCAATTTTTCAGAAGCCCCGACCCTCAAAACCCCATTTTTCAGAAGCCCCGACCCTCAAAACCCCACATTTAGGAACCCCCGACCCTCAAAACCCCATTTTTCAGAACCCCCGACCCTCAAAACCCCATTTTTCAGAACCCCCGACCCTCAAAACTCCATTTTTCAGAACCCCCGACCCTCAAAACTCCATTTTTCAGAAGCCCCGACCCTCAAAACTCCATTTTTCAGAAACCCCGACCTTCAAAATCCCACATTTAGGAACCCCCGACCCTCAAAACCCCATTTTTCAGAAGCCCCGACCCTCAAAACCCCATTTTTCAGAAGCCCCGACCCTCAAAACCCCATTTTTCAGAAGCCCCGACCCTCAAAACCCCATTTTTCAGAAGCCCCGACCCTCAAAACTCCATTTTTCAGAACCCCCGACCCTCAAAACCCCACATTTAGGAACCCCCGACCCTCAAAACCCCATTTTTCAGAAGCCCCAACCCTCAAAACTCCATTTTTCAGAACCCCCGACCCTCAAAACCCCACATTTAGGAACCCCCGACCCTCAAAACCCCACATTTAGGAACCCCCGACCCTCAAAATCCCACATTTAGGAACCCCCGACCCTCAAAACCCCATTTTTCAGAACCCCCGACCCTCAAAATCCCACATTTAGGAACCCCCGACCCTCAAAACCCCATTTTTCAGAACCCCCGACCCTCAAAACCCCACATTTAGGAACCCCCGACCCTCAAAACCCCATTTTTCAGAAGCCCCGACCCTCAAAACCCCATTTTTCAGAAGCCCCGACCCTCAAAACCCCACATTTAGGAACCCCCAACCCCTCAAAAGCCCATTTTTAGGACCGCCGATCTCTCAAAATCTCACATTTAGGAACCTCAGCCCTTCAAAACTCTACTTTTAGGACCCCAAACCCTACAAAGACCTGTTTTTAAAACTCTGAGTCCTTCAAAATGCGTTCTTTTCAGACAAAAACTATTAAAATCCTGGCTTTTATGACTCCCAGCCCCTCAAAACCCCGTTTTTAGGCCACTCAGTCCTTCAAAATCTCACATTTAGGACCCCCAACCCCTCAAAACCCCGCTTTTAGGGCTCGCCAGCTCCTTAAAACCTCATTTTTAAGGATCTTTGTTATCTTCAAGTTTTGTTTTTAGAACCACCGGGTCCTAAAAATCCCGTTTTATGGTTTCTGATCTTTCAAAATCCTGTTTTTCAGGCTCTCCAACTACTCAAACTCCAGTTTTAGCACCCCCGATCCCACAAAATCCTTTTTTCAAGGTTGCCCAACCCATCAGAATCCCATTTTCCGCAGCCCCAACCCCTAAAAACCTCGTTTTTCAGACCCCTGCCTGTTAAAATCCCTTTTTTCAGGATGTCAGACTTCTTAAAAACTTGTTTTTACGCTTTGATCTCTCAAAAATGTAATTTTTAGAATAGTAGTCCCTGAAAGTCCCATTTTTTTAGATTGCGAAACCTTCAAAACTTTGGGTTTTGGAGTCTCGATCTCTCAAAATCGCCTTTTTTTGGACTGTCAGCCTGTAAAATCCTGATTTTAGGCCCCCCAAACCCTCAAAAATCCATTTTTTCACACCCCCCCAAACACTCAAACCCGCATTTTTAGCCCTACCAAACTCTCAAAAATCACTTTTTTAGACAGTCTAACCTGTAAAATTATTTAGACTTCCAACCACTCAAAAATGCTTCTTGTAGGCCTCAGTTCAAAAACCCCATTTTTAGGGCTTTCAAGTTGCAAAATCCTATTTTAAAGTTTTTATTCCCTCAAAGCTTTTTGGCTTAGGTCTCTAACTCTTCAAAACCCCATTTTTAGCCCCCCAACCCCTCAAAACCCCATTTTTAGCTCCCGGACACCTCAAAAATCACTTTTTTAGGTGCTCTAACCTGTAAAATCCCTTTTTTAGGCCCGCAACCCCTCAAAAAAGTTTTTTAGGCCCCCAACTTGTCAAAAATCACTTTTTTTTAAGCCCGCGACCCGGCAAAAATCCCTTTTTAAGGCAGTCCGATTTGTAAAATCCCATTTAACTTTTCCAACCTCTCAAAACTCTGTTTTTAAGCCTTCAACCTCAAAAATCGCTCATTCAGGCCCCGACCTCTCAAAATCCCATTTTTAGCTGCTCAGTCCCTCAACTCCTCAAAAATTCATTTTTAGCTCTCCCAATCCCTCACAAATCCCGCTTTTACCCCCCCAACCCTCACAAATCCCACTTTTACCCCCCGATCCCTCACAAAATCCCACTTTTACCCCCCCGATCCCTCACAAATCCCACTTTTACCCCCCCGATCCCTCACAAATCCCGCTTTTACCCCCCCGATCTCTCACAAATCCCACTTTTACCCCCCCGCCCCTCACAAATCCCACTTTTACCCCCCGATCCCTCACAAATCCCGCTTTTACCCCCCCGATCTCTCACAAATCCCACTTTTACCCCCCCCACCCCTCACAAATCCCGCTTTTACCCCCCCGATCCCTCACAAATCCCACTTTTACCCCCCCGATCTCTCACAAATCCCACTTTTACCCCCCCGATCTCTCACAAATCCCACTTTTACCCCCCCGATCTCTCACAAATCCCGCTTTTACCCCCCCAACCCCTCACAAATCCCGCTTTTACCCCCCCAACTACAGATCCCGCTTTTACCCCCCCAACTCCTCACAAATCCTGCTTTTACCCCCCCGATCCCTCACAGATCCCGCTTTTACCCCCCGACCCCTCACAAATCCCGCTTTTACCCCCCCGATCCCTCACAAATCCCGCTTTTACCCCCCCGTCCCCTCGGACCCCCTTCCCCCCATCCCCTCGGTACCTGCTGTGGGCGGCTGCGCGGCCCAGCCCCGATTTTGGCGTTTTTCTCCCCGGCAGGCCAGCAGCGCCTGCGCTACTACGAGCTCATCGTCAACGGGGCCTGCACCCCCCAGACCGTCCCCACCGGCGGCAAGGCGGCGGGGGACAAGGCCGAGGCGGTACGGGGCGGACCTTCCCCGTCCCCCCCCCAATTTCACCCCACCTTCATCCATTTTGGGGACCCCCACGACCTCTTCTCACCCCCCGCAGCGCCGTTTTGGGGATCTTCCCTCGCTTTTACCTCAAAATGGAGCCATTTTGGGGGCCTCCCCCCCCCCAGCCTGCTTTCCCTCCTCTGAGGCCATTTTGGGCTCTCCCCCCCCCCCCCCCCCTTTTAACTCAAAATGGTACAATTTTGGCTCTCCCTCCTGACTAATTTCCCCCCAGATCCATTTTGCCCCACCCCCCCACTTTTCTTTGACCCCAAAATGGGGCAATTTTGGTACCCCCCTGACTAATTTCCACCTGTGGAGCCATTTAGGCCCTCCCCCCCTTTTTTTTTTTTTTTACCCCAAAATGGGGCAGTTTTGGGCCCCCCCCAAACTGATTTCCTTCCATGGAGTCATTTGTGCCCCCCCCCCCCTTTCTTTTACCCCAAAATGGATCAATTTTAGAGCCTGATCCAAACTAATTTCCCCCTGTGGAGCCATTTTGGGCCCCCCACCGGAATTCTCACCCCAATACGTGGCAATTTTGGACACAACCCCCCCCCCCCCCAAATTTGTCCCCCCCCCCATTTTGGGCCCTCTACCCTCTTCTTTTACCCTAAAATGGCCCAGTTTTTGGCCACCCCCCAACTAATTCCCCACCATGGAGCCATTTGGGCTCCCCACCCCTTTTTTTACCCCCAAAAAGGGGCAATTTGGGCCCCCCCTTGTCTGATTTCTCCCCCTGCATCAATATTCCCCCCTCCTCTCTTCTTTTACCCCCAAATAATCTCATTTTGGGGGGCCCCCCCCACCCATTATCACCCCAAAATAGGCCAATTTCGCCCCCCCCCCCATCAATCCCCCCCCTTCAACTAATTTCCCCCCATGGGGCCATTTTATGCCCCCCCCCCCTCGTTTCCCCCCCCCCAAACAGATCCATTCTGCCCCCCCCATCTCACCCCCACTTCCCCCGGGGGGGGGGGACAGTTTGGGGGTCCCCCTACCCCCCCTCACCCCCTTCCCCCCCCCCCCCCCCCCCCCCTTCGCAGCCGGAGCCTCGACGCCGCCACTCCGCCGACGCCGCCTTCGCCCCCCCCCCGGGAAACGGCACTCCGGACCCCCCTCGGGGACAGGGGGGGGCGGCTACGGCCCATTCCCCCCCCCGGCACCCCCTTACCCCCCCCCTTACGCCGCTGAGGGATCCCCCTACGCCGGCAGGTGAGTCCCTGCCCCCCCCCCCTAAAAATGCGGATGTGTTAATTTATTAATTAAACCCCCCCCCCTTAATTATCGTTTTTTGGCTTCTTTTCAGGCACCCCTTCCCCCCCCGGCGGACGGAGGGGGGGTTCCCCCACCGGCCCCCCCCCACCGGAGCCTTCCTCCCTTACGCGTACGACCCCCCCGGCCGTTACCCCCGCCAACCTTCGGCCTCTTCATCCTCCTCTTCATCCTCCTCCTCCTCCTCCTCCTCCTCCTCCTCCTCCTCCCGCCGACGCCAGCGCCCCCCCCGCGAAGACGACCCCCCCCCGGCGCCCCCTTCTTCCTCCTCCTCCTCTTCCTCCTCCTCTTCTTCCTCCTCTTCCTCCTCCTCCTCCTCCTCTTCCACCCCGGCGACCGCTTTCCGGCCCCCCCCGCCACCCCCCCTCCCTACCCCCCCTCAGCGGGGGGGGCCGCAACCGCGGACCCTTATTTCTCTCAATTTGGGGGTTCCGACCCCCCCCGGAACGCGATTACCGCCTCCTACCGCCCCCCGAAACCTTCGCCGCCAATTCCTTACCCTATACCCACCGAACTTCTGGCTGCCCCCGCCGAACCCCCCCCTCCCCTCCTCCTCCTCCCCCCCCGCCCCCTCCGCCTCCCCCCCCGCCCCCCCCGCTCTGTGCGCCCCCTCCTCCCCCCCGGGGGGGGTCGCCGGCCCCCGAGGCCACCCCCGAGAGCGTCCCCTTCGCCCAGCACAGCAGCCTGGACTCCCGCATCGAGGCCCTGCTCAAGGAGCAGCGCTCCAAATTCTCCTTCCTCCCCCCCGAGGAAGAGGAGGAGGAGGAGGAGGAGGACAAAAAAGGGGGGGGGACGCCCCCACCCTCGCCCGCAGCCCCCCCCGCCGCTGCTGTCTCTCTCCCCCCCCCCTCCTCCTCCTCCTCCCCCGGCGAAACGCCGCCGCCGGCTGAGGAAGGGGACCCCCCCGCCGCCGCCGCCATCGCCCCCCAACTGGGCACCGCCATCCCGGCCGGGGGGCAGGAGGGAGCCCCCCACCCCGGCGGGGGGGGCAGCGGCGGAGAGGGGCCCCCGGAGTCGCCCAAGGCCAACGGGCAGGAGAGGGTAAGGGGCTGGGGGGTCCTGGAGGGGGTTGGGGGGGTCCTGGCTGCTCGGGAGGAGGGTTGGGGGGGGGATTTTGGGGGGTTTGAGGGGGGGTCTTGGGTGCTGGGGGGGAATGGGGGTCCTGTGGGTGCTGGGGGGGTGTTTTGGGGGGGATTTTGGGGTGTCCTGGGTGCTGGGGGGGGGTTGTGGGGGTCCTGGGTGCTAGTGGGGGGGGTTAGGGTGTTTTTGGGGGGGGGTCTCGGGTGCAGATGGGGGATCCTGGGTGTGGGGGGGCAGTTTGGGGGGGCCCTGGGTGCCTGGGGGGGTCGGTGGTTGGGCCCCCCAGGGGTCTGGGGTGGGTGGAGGTCCGGGGGGTCCCCATGGGGCAGACCCCCCCCCCCCAAACGGGCCCTCACCCCCCCCTTCCCGCCCCCCCCCAGGCCTCACAGCCCTCCTCGGGGGAGGACATGGAGATTTCGGAGGACGACGGGGACGAGACCCCCCCGGCGCCGCCCCCCGCCGCCCCCCCTCCTTCCGCCCTGCCCCCCCTGCCCCCCGCCCCCTTCGCCCGCCCCCCCGAGCCCCCCCCGCCCCCCGCCTTCCCCCCCCTCCCCAGCCCCTCATGGCCGTCACCCTGCCCCCCCCGCGGCCTCTGGGGGATTTCGGGGCGGGGGGGCCCCCCCCGGCCCTCTACGAACTTTTGGGGCGGCTGGGGGGGCGCTGGGGGGGGCCCCCGCCTCCTTCCAGCTGCAGACCCAGCTGTTGAGCCGCTTACGGGGGGCGGCGGGGGGGGGCAAATCCGCTTTCGGGGCCCCCCCCTTCGCCCCCCATTTCCCCCTCACCCCGCATTACCCCCCCGCCGCCTTCGCCCCCCACTTCCCCCCCGCCGAGGAGCGGCCCCCCCGGCACCGACCCCCTTCCCCCGCCCCCCCGCCGCCTCCCCCCCCTCCCGAACCCCCCGGCACGGGGGGTTTAGGGGGGGGACCCCCCAAAACGGCGGGGGGGGGCCGGTGGAGGGGGTGCTGGCGGCGCTGGTGCAGGAGATGAAGGCCACGATGCAGCGGGACCTCAACCGCAAGATGGTGGAGAACGTGGCCTTCCGCGCCTTCGACGCCTGGTGGGAGCGCAAGGAGGAGCAGGTCAAGGTGGGGAACACACTCCCCCCCCCCCCCCCCCCCCCCCCCAAAATAGCACCGACCCCCCCCTCAAAATTACTTGCCACCCCCACACCCCCCCGCCAGGACCTCAAATCCCAGCGGGAACCCCTAAAAGTTGGTCATTGTGGTGCCGCCATCCCCAGTTTGATCGTTTTGGGGGGGGTAAAATGGGGGGGGGGGGGTGTAAAATGGGGGTGGGGGGGTGGGGGGATGAGACACA
>NW_028127553.1:0-108943 GCF_965231255.1 Vanellus vanellus
AGTGAGGACCAGCATCACTTTTCCCCGCTGGCACCTTTGCTGTGGCAGCAAAAGCTGGACGTTTGTCTTTTTTGCTCCAGAGAGCGCCGAAAGTGAAAAAAGGTGCTTTTGAGGATAGAGTCCTCAGGAAAGCAGAGAGGGCCAAATTGTCTGGGGCATTTGAAGGGGTTCCAGGAGGCAGTGAGGACCAGCATCACTTTTCCCCGCTGGCACCTTTGCTGTGGCAGCAAAAGCTGGACGTTTGTCTTTTTTGCTCCAGAGAGCGCCGAAAGTGAAAAAAGGTGCTTTTGAGGATAGAGTCCTCAGGAAAGCAGAGAGGGCCAAATTGTCTGGGGCATTTGAAGGGGTTCCAGGAGGCAGTGAGAACCAGCATCACTTTTCCCCGCTGGCACCTTTGCTGTGGCAGCAAAAGCTGGACGTTTGTCTTTTTTGCTCCAGAGAGCGCCGAAAGTGAAAAAAGGTGCTTTTGAGGATAGAGTCCTCAGGAAAGCAGAGAGGGCCAAATTGTCTGGGGCATTTGAAGGGGTTCCAGGAGGCAGTGAGAACCAGCATCACTTTTCCCCGCTGGCACCTTTGCTGTGGCAGCAAAAGCTGGACGTTTGTCTTTTTTGCTCCAGAGAGCGCCGAAAGTGAAAAAAGGTGCTTTTGAGGATAGAGTCCTCAGGAAAGCAGAGAGGGCCAAATTGTCTGGGGCATTTGAAGGGGTTCCAGGAGGCAGTGAGACCAGCATCACTTTTCCCCGCTGGCACCTTTGCTGTGGCAGCAAAAGCTGGACGTTTGTCTTTTTTGCTCCAGAGAGCGCCGAAAGTGAAAAAAGGTGCTTTTGAGGATAGAGTCCTCAGGAAAGCAGAGAGGGCCAAATTGTCTGGGGCATTTGAAGGGGTTCCAGGAGGCAGTGAGAACCAGCATCACTTTTCCCCGCTGGCACCTTTGCTGTGGCAGCAAAAGCTGGACGTTTGTCTTTTTTGCTCCAGAGAGCGCCGAAAGTGAAAAAAGGTGCTTTTGAGGATAGAGTCCTCAGGAAAGCAGAGAGGGCCAAATTGTCTGGGGCATTTGAAGGGGTTCCAGGAGGCAGTGAGAACCAGCATCACTTTTCCCCGCTGGCACTTTTGCTGTGGCAGCAAAAGCTGGACGTTTGTCTTTTTTGCTCCAGAGAGCGCCGAAAGTGAAAAAAGGTGCTTTTGAGGATAGAGTCCTCAGGAAAGCAGAGAGGGCCAAATTGTCTGGGGCATTTGAAGGGGTTCCAGGAGGCAGTGAGAACCAGCATCACTTTTCCCCGCTGGCACTTTTGCTGTTGCAGCAAAAGCTGGACGTTTGTCTTTTTTGCTCCAGAGAGCGCCGAAAGTGAAAAAAGGTGCTTTTGAGGATAGAGTGCTCAGGAAAGCAGAGAGGGCCAAATTGTCTGGGGCATTTGAAGGGGTTCCAGGAGGCAGTGAGAACCAGCATCACTTTTCCCCGCTGGCACTTTTGCTGTGGCAGCAAAAGCTGGACGTTTTTCTTTTTTGCTCCAGAGAGCGCCGAAAGAGAAAAAAGGTGCTTTTGACGATAGAGTCCTCAGGAAAGCAGAGAGGGCCAAATTGTCTGGGGCATTTGAAGGGGTTCCAGGAGGCAGTGAGGACCAGCATCACTTTTCCCCGCTGGCACCTTTGCTGTGGCAGCAAAAGCTGGACGTTTGTCTTTTTTGCTCCAGAGAGCGCCGAAAGTGAAAAAAGATGCTTTTGAGGATAAAGTCCTCAGGAAAGCAGAGAGGGCCAAATTGTCTGGGGCATTTGAAGGGGTTCCAGGAGGCAGTGAGGACCAGCATCACTTTTCCCCGCTGGCACCTTTGCTGTGGCAGCAAAAGCTGGACGTTTGTCTTTTTTGCTCCAGAGAGCGCCGAAAGTGAAAAAAGGTGATTTTGAGGATAGAGTCCTCAGGAAAGCAGAGAGGGCCAAATTGTCTGGGGCATTTGAAGGGGTTCCAGGAGGCAGTGAGGACCAGCATCACTTTTCCCCGCTGGCACCTTTGCTGTGGCAGCAAAAGCTGGACGTTTGTCTTTTTTGCTCCAGAGAGCGCCGAAAGTGAAAAAAGGTGCTTTTGCGGATAGAGTGCGCAGGAAAGCAGAGAGGGCCAAATTGTCTGGGGCATTTGAAGGGGTTCCAGGAGGCAGTGAGAACCAGCATCACTTTTCCCCGCTGGCACCTTTGCTGTGGCAGCAAAAGCTGGACGTTTGTCTTTTTTGCTCCAGAGAGCGCCGAAAGTGAAAAAAGGTGCTTTTGAGGATAGAGTCCTCAGGAAAGCAGAGAGGGCCAAATTGTCTGGGGCATTTGAAGGGGTTCCAGGAGGCAGTGAGAACCAGCATCACTTTTCCCCGCTGGCACCTTTGCTGTGGCAGCAAAAGCTGGACGTTTGTCTTTTTTGCTCCAGAGAGCGCCGAAAGTGAAAAAAGGTGCTTTTGCGGATAGAGTGCGCAGGAAAGCAGAGAGGGCCAAATTTTCTGGGGCATTTGAAGGGGTTCCAGGAGGCAGTGAGAACCAGCATCACTTTTCCCCGCTGGCACCTTTGCTGTGGCAGCAAAAGCTGGACGTTTGTCTTTTTTGCTCCAGACAGCGCCGAAAGTGAAAAAAGGTGCTTTTGAGGAGAGAGTCCTCAGGAAAGCAGAGAGGGCCAAATTGTCTGGGGCATTTGAAGGGGTTCCAGGAGGCAGTGAGAACCAGCATCACTTTTCCCCGCTGGCACCTTTGCTGTGGCAGCAAAAGCTGGACGTTTGTCTTTTTTGCTCCAGAGAGCGCCGAAAGTGAAAAAAGGTGCTTTTGAGGATAGAGTCCTCAGGAAAGCAGAGAGGGCCAAATTGTCTGGGGCATTTGAAGGGGTTCCAGGAGGCAGTGAGGACCAGCATCACTTTTCCCCGCTGGCACCTTTGCTGTGGCAGCAAAAGCTGGACGTTTGTCTTTTTTTGCTCCAGAGAGCGCCGAAAGTGAAAAAAGGTGCTTTTGAGGATAGAGTCCTCAGGAAAGCAGAGAGGGCCAAATTGTCTGGGGCATTTGAAGGGGTTCCAGGAGGCAGTGAGAACCAGCATCACTTTTCCCCGCTGGCACCTTTGCTGTGGCAGCAAAAGCTGGACGTTTGTCTTTTTTGCTCCAGAGAGCGCCGAAAGTGAAAAAAGGTGCTTTTGCGGATAGAGTCCTCAGGAAAGCAGAGAGGGCCAAATTGTCTGGGGCATTTGAAGGGGTTCCAGGAGGCAGTGAGGACCAGCATCACTTTTCCCCGCTGGCACCTTTGCTGTGGCAGCAAAAGCTGGACGTTTGTCTTTTTTGCTCCAGAGAGCGCCGAAAGTGAAAAAAGGTGCTTTTGAGGATAGAGTCCTCAGGAAAGCAGAGAGGGCCAAATTGTCTGGGGCATTTGAAGGGGTTCCAGGAGGCAGTGAGGACCAGCATCACTTTTCCCCGCTGGCACCTTTGCTGTGGCAGCAAAAGCTGGACGTTTGTCTTTTTTGCTCCAGAGAGCGCCGAAAGTGAAAAAAGGTGCTTTTGAGGATAGAGTCCTCAGGAAAGCAGAGAGGGCCAAATTGTCTGGGGCATTTGAAGGGGTTCCAGGAGGCAGTGAGGACCAGCATCACTTTTCCCCGCTGGCACCTTTGCTGTGGCAGCAAAAGCTGGACGTTTGTCTTTTTTGCTCCAGAGAGCGCCGAAAGTGAAAAAAGGTGCTTTTGCGGATAGAGTGCGCAGGAAAGCAGAGAGGGCCAAATTGTCTGGGGCATTTGAAGGGGTTTCCAGGAGGCAGTGAGAACCAGCATCACTTTTCCCCGCTGGCACCTTTGCTGTGGCAGCAAAAGCTGGACGTTTGTCTTTTTTGCTCCAGACAGCGCCGAAAGTGAAAAAAGGTGCTTTTGAGGAGAGAGTCCTCAGGAAAGCAGAGAGGGCCAAATTGTCTGGGGCATTTGAAGGGGTTCCAGGAGGCAGTGAGGACCAGCATCACTTTTCCCCGCTGGCACCTTTGCTGTGGCAGCAAAAGCTGGACGTTTGTCTTTTTTTCTCCAGAGAGCGCCGAAAGTGAAAAAAGGTGCTTTTGAGGATAGAGTCCTCAGGAAAGCAGAGAGGGCCAAATTGTCTGGGGCATTTGAAGGGGTTCCAGGAGGCAGTGAGAACCAGCATCACTTTTCCCCGCTGGCACCTTTGCTGTGGCAGCAAAAGCTGGACGTTTGTCTTTTTTGCTCCAGAGAGCGCCGAAAGTGAAAAAAGGTGCTTTTGAGGATAGAGTCCTCAGGAAAGCAGAGAGGGCCAAATTGTCTGGGGCATTTGAAGGGGTTCCAGGAGGCAGTGAGAACCAGCATCACTTTTCCCCGCTGGCACTTTTGCTGTTGCAGCAAAAGCTGGACGTTTGTCTTTTTTGCTCCAGAGAGCGCCGAAAGTGAAAAAAGGTGCTTTTGAGGATAGAGTGCTCAGGAAAGCAGAGAGGGCCAAATTGTCTGGGGCATTTGAAGGGGTTCCAGGAGGCAGTGAGAACCAGCATCACTTTTCCCCGCTGGCACTTTTGCTGTGGCAGCAAAAGCTGGACGTTTTTCTTTTTTGCTCCAGAGAGCGCCGAAAGAGAAAAAAGGTGCTTTTGACGATAGAGTCCTCAGGAAAGCAGAGAGGGCCAAATTGTCTGGGGCATTTGAAGGGGTTCCAGGAGGCAGTGAGGACCAGCATCACTTTTCCCCGCTGGCACCTTTGCTGTGGCAGCAAAAGCTGGACGTTTGTCTTTTTTGCTCCAGAGAGCGCCGAAAGTGAAAAAAGATGCTTTTGAGGATAAAGTCCTCAGGAAAGCAGAGAGGGCCAAATTGTCTGGGGCATTTGAAGGGGTTCCAGGAGGCAGTGAGGACCAGCATCACTTTTCCCCGCTGGCACCTTTGCTGTGGCAGCAAAAGCTGGACGTTTGTCTTTTTTGCTCCAGAGAGCGCCGAAAGTGAAAAAAGGTGATTTTGAGGATAGAGTCCTCAGGAAAGCAGAGAGGGCCAAATTGTCTGGGGCATTTGAAGGGGTTCCAGGAGGCAGTGAGGACCAGCATCACTTTTCCCCGCTGGCACCTTTGCTGTGGCAGCAAAAGCTGGACGTTTGTCTTTTTTGCTCCAGAGAGCGCCGAAAGTGAAAAAAGGTGCTTTTGAGGAGAGAGTCCTCAGGAAAGCAGAGAGGGCCAAATTGTCTGGGGCATTTGAAGGGGTTCCAGGAGGCAGTGAGAACCAGCATCACTTTTCCCCGCTGGCACCTTTGCTGTGGCAGCAAAAGCTGGACGTTTGTCTTTTTTGCTCCAGAGAGCGCCGAAAGTGAAAAAAGGTGCTTTTGCGGATAGAGTGCTCAGGAAAGCAGAGAGGGCCAAATTTTCTGGGGCATTTGAAGGGGTTCCAGGAGGCAGTGAGACCAGCATCACTTTTCCCCGCTGGCACCTTTGCTGTGGCAGCAAAAGCTGGACGTTTGTCTTTTTTGCTCCAGACAGCGCCGAAAGTGAAAAAAGGTGCTTTTGAGGAGAGAGTCCTCAGGAAAGCAGAGAGGGCCAAATTGTCTGGGGCATTTGAAGGGGTTCCAGGAGGCAGTGAGAACCAGCATCACTTTTCCCCGCTGGCACCTTTGCTGTGGCAGCAAAAGCTGGACGTTTGTCTTTTTTGCTCCAGAGAGCGCCGAAAGTGAAAAAAGGTGCTTTTGAGGATAGAGTCCTCAGGAAAGCAGAGAGGGCCAAATTGTCTGGGGCATTTGAAGGGGTTCCAGGAGGCAGTGAGGACCAGCATCACTTTTCCCCGCTGGCACCTTTGCTGTGGCAGCAAAAGCTGGACGTTTGTCTTTTTTTGCTCCAGAGAGCGCCGAAAGTGAAAAAAGGTGCTTTTGAGGATAGAGTCCTCAGGAAAGCAGAGAGGGCCAAATTGTCTGGGGCATTTGAAGGGGTTCCAGGAGGCAGTGAGAACCAGCATCACTTTTCCCCGCTGGCACCTTTGCTGTGGCAGCAAAAGCTGGACGTTTGTCTTTTTTGCTCCAGAGAGCGCCGAAAGTGAAAAAAGGTGCTTTTGCGGATAGAGTCCTCAGGAAAGCAGAGAGGGCCAAATTGTCTGGGGCATTTGAAGGGGTTCCAGGAGGCAGTGAGGACCAGCATCACTTTTCCCCGCTGGCACCTTTGCTGTGGCAGCAAAAGCTGGACGTTTGTCTTTTTTGCTCCAGAGAGCGCCGAAAGTGAAAAAAGGTGCTTTTGAGGATAGAGTCCTCAGGAAAGCAGAGAGGGCCAAATTGTCTGGGGCATTTGAAGGGGTTCCAGGAGGCAGTGAGGACCAGCATCACTTTTCCCCGCTGGCACCTTTGCTGTGGCAGCAAAAGCTGGACGTTTGTCTTTTTTGCTCCAGAGAGCGCCGAAAGTGAAAAAAGGTGCTTTTGAGGATAGAGTCCTCAGGAAAGCAGAGAGGGCCAAATTGTCTGGGGCATTTGAAGGGGTTCCAGGAGGCAGTGAGAACCAGCATCACTTTTCCCCGCTGGCACCTTTGCTGTGGCAGCAAAAGCTGGACGTTTTTCTTTTTTGCTCCAGAGAGCGCCGAAAGTGAAAAAAGGTGCTTTTGCGGATAGAGTCCTCAGGAAAGCAGAGAGGGCCAAATTGTCTGGGGCATTTGAAGGGGTTCCAGGAGGCAGTGAGAACCAGCATCACTTTTCCCCGCTGGCACTTTTGCTGTTGCAGCAAAAGCTGGACGTTTGTCTTTTTTGCTCCAGAGAGCGCCGAAAGTGAAAAAAGGTGCTTTTGAGGATAGAGTGCTCAGGAAAGCAGAGAGGGCCAAATTGTGTGGGGCATTTGAAGGGGTTCCAGGAGGCAGTGAGAACCAGCATCAGTTTTCCCCGCTGGCACTTTTGCTGTGGCAGCAAAAGCTGGACGTGTTTCTTTTTTGCTCCAGAGAGCGCCGAAAGAGAAAAAAGGTGCTTTTGACGATAGAGTCCTCAGGAAAGCAGAGAGGGCCAAATTGTCTGGGGCATTTCAAGGGGTTCCAGGAGGCAGTGAGGACCAGCATCACTTTTCCCCGCTGGCACCTTTGCTGTGGCAGCAAAAGCTGGACGTTTGTCTTTTTTGCTCCAGAGAGCACCGAAAGTGAAAAAAGATGCTTTTGAGGATAAAGTCCTCAGGAAAGCAGAGAGGGCCAAATTGTCTGGGGCATTTGAAGGGGTTCCAGGAGGCAGTGAGGACCAGCATCACTTTTCCCCGCTGGCACCTTTGCTGTGGCAGCAAAAGCTGGACGTTTGTCTTTTTTGCTCCAGACAGCGCCGAAAGTGAAAAAAGGTGCTTTTGAGGATAGAGTCCTCAGGAAAGCAGAGAGGGCCAAATTGTCTGAGGCATTTGAAGGGGTTCCAGGAGGCAGTGAGGACCAGCATCACTTTTCCCCGCTGGCACCTTTGCTGTGGCAGCAAAAGCTGGACGTTTGTCTTTTTTGCTCCAGACAGCGCCGAAAGTGAAAAAAGGTGCTTTTGAGGATAGAGTCCTCAGGAAAGCAGAGAGGGCCAAATTGTCTGGGGCATTTGAAGGGGTTCCAGGAGGCAGTGAGGACCAGCATCACTTTTCCCCCCTGGCACCTTTGCTGTGGCAGCAAAAGCTGGACGTTTGTCTTTTTTGCTCCAGAGAGCGCCGAAAGTGAAAAAAGGTGCTTTTGAGGATAGAGTCCTCAGGAAAGCAGAGAGGGCCAAATTGTCTGGGGCATTTGAAGGGGTTCCAGGAGGCAGTGAGGACCAGCATCACTTTTCCCCGCTGGCACCTTTGCTGTGGCAGCAAAAGCTGGACGTTTGTCTTTTTTGCTCCAGAGAGCGCCGAAAGTGAAAAAAGGTGCTTTTGAGGATAGAGTCCTCAGGAAAGCAGAGAGGGCCAAATTGTCTGGGGCATTTGAAGGGGTTCCAGGAGGCAGTGAGAACCAGCATCACTTTTCCCCGCTGGCACCTTTGCTGTGGCAGCAAAAGCTGGACGTTTGTCTTTTTTGCTCCAGACAGCGCCGAAAGTGAAAAAAGGTGCTTTTGAGGATAGAGTGCTCAGGAAAGCAGAGAGGGCCAAATTGTCTGGGGCATTTGAAGGGGTTCCAGGAGGCAGTGAGGACCAGCATCACTTTTCCCAGCTGGCACCTTTGCTGTGGCAGCAAAAGCTGGACGTTTGTCTTTTTTGCTCCAGAGAGCGCCGAAAGTGAAAAAAGGTGCTTTTGAGGATAGAGTCCTCAGGAAAGCAGAGAGGGCCAAATTGTCTGGGGCATTTGAAGGGGTTCCAGGAGGCAGTGAGAACCAGCATCACTTTTCCCCGCTGGCACCTTTGCTGTGGCAGCAAAAGCTGGACGTTTGTCTTTTTTGCTCCAGACAGCGCCGAAAGTGAAAAAAGGTGCTTTTGAGGAGAGAGTCCTCAGGAAAGCAGAGAGGGCCAAATTGTCTGGGGCATTTGAAGGGGTTCCAGGAGGCAGTGAGAACCAGCATCACTTTTCCCCGCTGGCACCTTTGCTGTGGCAGCAAAAGCTGGACGTTTGTCTTTTTTGCTCCAGAGAGCGCCGAAAGTGAAAAAAGGTGCTTTTGAGGATAGAGTGCTCAGGAAAGCAGAGAGGGCCAAATTGTCTGGGGCATTTGAAGGGGTTCCAGGAGGCAGTGAGGACCAGCATCACTTTTCCCCGCTGGCACTTTTGCTGTGGCAGCAAAAGCTGGACGTTTGTCTTTTTTGCTCCAGAGAGCGCCGAAAGTGAAAAAAGGTGCTTTTGCGGATAGAGTCCTCAGGAAAGCAGAGAGGGCCAAATTGTCTGGGGCATTTGAAGGGGTTCCAGGAGGCAGTGAGAACCAGCATCACTTTTCCCCGCTGGCACCTTTGCTGTGGCAGCAAAAGCTGGACGTTTGTCTTTTTTGCTCCAGAGAGCGCCGAAAGTGAAAAAAGGTGCTTTTGCGGATAGAGTCCTCAGGAAAGCAGAGAGGGCCAAATTGTCTGGGGCATTTGAAGGGGTTCCAGGAGGCAGTGAGAACCAGCATCACTTTTCCCCGCTGGCACTTTTGCTGTTGCAGCAAAAGCTGGACGTTTGTCTTTTTTGCTCCAGAGAGCGCCGAAAGTGAAAAAAGGTGCTTTTGAGGATAGAGTGCTCAGGAAAGCAGAGAGGGCCAAATTGTCTGGGGCATTTGAAGGGGTTCCAGGAGGCAGTGAGAACCAGCATCACTTTTCCCCGCTGGCACTTTTGCTGTGGCAGCAAAAGCTGGACGTTTTTCTTTTTTGCTCCAGAGAGCGCCGAAAGAGAAAAAAGGTGCTTTTGACGATAGAGTCCTCAGGAAAGCAGAGAGGGCCAAATTGTCTGGGGCATTTGAAGGGGTTCCAGGAGGCAGTGAGGACCAGCATCACTTTTCCCCGCTGGCACCTTTGCTGTGGCAGCAAAAGCTGGACGTTTGTCTTTTTTGCTCCAGAGAGCGCCGAAAGTGAAAAAAGGTGCTTTTGAGGATAGAGTCCTCAGGAAAGCAGAGAGGGCCAAATTGTCTGGGGCATTTGAAGGGGTTCCAGGAGGCAGTGAGAACCAGCATCACTTTTCCCCGCTGGCACCTTTGCTGTGGCAGCAAAAGCTGGACGTTTGTCTTTTTTGCTCCAGAGAGCGCCGAAAGTGAAAAAAGGTGCTTTTGAGGATAGAGTCCTCAGGAAAGCAGAGAGGGCCAAATTGTCTGGGGCATTTGAAGGGGTTCCAGGAGGCAGTGAGAACCAGCATCACTTTTCCCCGCTGGCACTTTTGCTGTTGCAGCAAAAGCTGGACGTTTGTCTTTTTTGCTCCAGAGAGCGCCGAAAGTGAAAAAAGGTGCTTTTGAGGATAGAGTCCTCAGGAAAGCAGAGAGGGCCAAATTGTCTGGGGCATTTGAAGGGGTTCCAGGAGGCAGTGAGAACCAGCATCACTTTTCCCCGCTGGCACTTTTGCTGTGGCAGCAAAAGCTGGACGTTTTTCTTTTTTGCTCCAGAGAGCGCCGAAAGAGAAAAAAGGTGCTTTTGACGATAGAGTCCTCAGGAAAGCAGAGAGGGCCAAATTGTCTGGGGCATTTGAAGGGGTTCCAGGAGGCAGTGAGAACCAGCATCACTTTTCCCCGCTGGCACCTTTGCTGTGGCAGCAAAAGCTGGACGTTTGTCTTTTTTGCTCCAGAGAGCACCGAAAGTGAAAAAAGATGCTTTTGAGGATAAAGTCCTCAGGAAAGCAGAGAGGGCCAAATTGTCTGGGGCATTTGAAGGGGTTCCAGGAGGCAGTGAGGACCAGCATCACTTTTCCCCGCTGGCACCTTTGCTGTGGCAGCAAAAGCTGGACGTTTGTCTTTTTTGCTCCAGAGAGCGCCGAAAGTGAAAAAAGGTGCTTTTGAGGATAGAGTCCTCAGGAAAGCAGAGAGGGCCAAATTGTCTGGGGCATTTGAAGGGGTTCCAGGAGGCAGTGAGGACCAGCATCACTTTTCCCCGCTGGCACCTTTGCTGTGGCAGCAAAAGCTGGACGTTTGTCTTTTTTGCTCCAGACAGCGCCGAAAGTGAAAAAAGATGCTTTTGAGGATAGAGTCCTCAGGAAAGCAGAGAGGGCCAAATTGTCTGGGGCATTTGAAGGGGTTCCAGGAGGCAGTGAGGACCAGCATCACTTTTCCCCGCTGGCACCTTTGCTGTGGCAGCAAAAGCTGGACGTTTGTCTTTTTTGCTCCAGAGAGCGCCGAAAGTGAAAAAAGGTGCTTTTGAGGATAGAGTCCTCAGGAAAGCAGAGAGGGCCAAATTGTCTGGGGCATTTGAAGGGGTTCCAGGAGGCAGTGAGGACCAGCATCACTTTTCCCCGCTGGCACCTTTGCTGTGGCAGCAAAAGCTGGACGTTTGTCTTTTTTGCTCCAGAGAGCGCCGAAAGTGAAAAAAGGTGCTTTTGCGGATAGAGTGCGCAGGAAAGCAGAGAGGTCCAAATTGTCTGGGGCATTTGAAGGGGTTCCAGGAGGCAGTGAGAACCAGCATCACTTTTCCCCGCTGGCACCTTTGCTGTGGCAGCAAAAGCTGGACGTTTGTCTTTTTTGCTCCAGACAGCGCCGAAAGTGAAAAAAGGTGCTTTTGAGGAGAGAGTCCTCAGGAAAGCAGAGAGGGCCAAATTGTCTGGGGCATTTGAAGGGGTTCCAGGAGGCAGTGAGAACCAGCATCACTTTTCCCCGCTGGCACCTTTGCTGTGGCAGCAAAAGCTGGACGTTTGTCTTTTTTGCTCCAGAGAGCGCCGAAAGTGAAAAAAGGTGCTTTTGAGGATAGAGTCCTCAGGAAAGCAGAGAGGGCCAAATTGTCTGGGGCATTTGAAGGGGTTCCAGGAGGCAGTGAGGACCAGCATCACTTTTCCCCGCTGGCACCTTTGCTCTGGCAGCAAAAGCTGGACGTTTGTCTTTTTTGCTCCAGAGAGCACCGAAAGTGAAAAAAGGTGCTTTTGAGGATAGAGTCCTCAGGAAAGCAGAGAGGGCCAAATTGTCTGGGGCATTTGAAGGGGTTCCAGGAGGCAGTGAGAACCAGCATCACTTTTCCCCGCTGGCACTTTTGCTGTTGCAGCAAAAGCTGGACGTTTGTCTTTTTTGCTCCAGAGAGCGCCGAAAGTGAAAAAAGGTGCTTTTGAGGATAGAGTGCTCAGGAAAGCAGAGAGGGCCAAATTGTCTGGGGCATTTGAAGGGGGTCCAGGAGGCAGTGAGAACCAGCATCACTTTTCCCCGCTGGCACTTTTGCTGTGGCAGCAAAAGCTGGACGTTTTTCTTTTTTGCTCCAGAGAGCGCCGAAAGAGAAAAAAGGTGCTTTTGACGATAGAGTCCTCAGGAAAGCAGAGAGGGCCAAATTGTCTGGGGCATTTGAAGGGGTTCCAGGAGGCAGTGAGGACCAGCATCACTTTTCCCCGCTGGCACCTTTGCTGTGGCAGCAAAAGCTGGACGTTTGTCTTTTTTGCTCCAGAGAGCGCCGAAAGTGAAAAAAGGTGCTTTTGAGGATAGAGTCCTCAGGAAAGCAGAGAGGGCCAAATTGTCTGGGGCATTTGAAGGGGTTCCAGGAGGCAGTGAGGACCAGCATCACTTTTCCCCGCTGGCACCTTTGCTGTGGCAGCAAAAGCTGGACGTTTGTCTTTTTTGCTCCAGAGAGCGCCGAAAGTGAAAAAAGGTGCTTTTGAGGATAGAGTCCTCAGGAAAGCAGAGAGGGCCAAATTGTCTGGGGCATTTGAAGGGGTTCCAGGAGGCAGTGAGGACCAGCATCACTTTTCCCCGCTGGCACCTTTGCTGTGGCAGCAAAAGCTGGACGTTTGTCTTTTTTGCTCCAGAGAGCGCCGAAAGTGAAAAAAGGTGCTTTTGAGGATAGAGTCCTCAGGAAAGCAGAGAGGGCCAAATTGTCTGGGGCATTTGAAGGGGTTCCAGGAGGCAGTGAGGACCAGCATCAATTTTCCCCGCTGGCATCTTTGCTGTGGTAGCAAAAGCTGGACGTTTGTCTTTTTTGCTCCAGAGAGCGCCGAAAGTGAAAAAAGGTGCTTTTGAGGATAGAGTGCTCAGGAAAGCAGAGAGGGCCAAATTGTCTGGGGCATTTGAAGGGGTTCCAGGAGGCAGTGAGAACCAGCATCACTTTTCCCCGCTGGCACCTTTGCTGTGGCAGCAAAAGCTGGACGTTTGTCTTTTTTGCTCCAGAGAGCGCCGAAAGTGAAAAAAGGTGCTTTTGAGGATAGAGTCCTCAGGAAAGCAGAGAGGGCCAAATTGTCTGGGGCATTTGAAGGGGTTCCAGGAGGCAGTGAGGACCAGCATCACTTTTCCCCGCTGGCACCTTTGCTGTGGCAGCAAAAGCTGGACGTTTGTCTTTTTTGCTCCAGAGAGCGCCGAAAGTGAAAAAAGGTGCTTTTGAGGATAGAGTGCTCAGGAAAGCAGAGAGGGCCAAATTGTCTGGGGCATTTGAAGGGGTTCCAGGAGGCAGTGAGGACCAGCATCACTTTTCCCCACTGGCACTTTGCTGTGGCAGCAAAAGCTGGACGTTTTTCTTTTTTGCTCCAGAGAGCGCCGAAAGTGAAAAAAGGTGCTTTTGACGATAGAGTCCTCAGGAAAGCAGAGAGGGCCAAATTGTCTGGGGCATTTGAAGGGGTTCCAAGAGGCAGTGAGAACCAGCATCACTTTTCCCCGCTGGCACCTTTGCTGTGGCAGCAAAAGCTGGACGTTTGTCTTTTTTGCTCCAGAGAGCGCCGAAAGTGAAAAAAGGTGCTTTTGAGGATAGATTTTGCAGGAAAGCAGAGAGGGCCAAATTGTCTGGTGCATTTGAAGGGGTTCCAGGAGGCAGTGAGAACCAGCATCACTTTTCCCCGCTGGCACCTTTGCTGTGGCAGCAAAAGCTGGACGTTTGTCTTTTTTGCTCCAGAGAGCGCCGAAAGTGAAAAAAGGTGCTTTTGAGGATAGAGTCCTCAGGAAAGCAGAGAGGGCCAAATTGTCTGGGGCATTTGAAGGGGTTCCAGGAGGCAGTGAGGACCAGCATCACTTTTCCCCGCTGGCACCTTTGCTGTGGCAGCAAAAGCTGGACGTTTGTCTTTTTTGCTCCAGAGAGCGCCGAAAGTGAAAAAAGGTGCTTTTGAGGATAGAGTGCTCAGGAAAGCAGAGAGGGCCAAATTGTCTGGGGCATTTGAAGGGGTTCCAGGAGGCAGTGAGAACCAGCATCACTTTTCCCCGCTGGCACTTTTGCTGTGGCAGCAAAAGCTGGACGTTTTTCTTTTTTGCTCCAGAGAGCGCCGAAAGAGAAAAAAGGTGCTTTTGACGATAGAGTCCTCAGGAAAGCAGAGAGGGCCAAATTGTCTGGGGCATTTGAAGGGGTTCCAGGAGGCAGTGAGGACCAGCATCACTTTTCCCCGCTGGCACCTTTGCTGTGGCAGCAAAAGCTGGACGTTTGTCTTTTTTGCTCCAGAGAGCGCCGAAAGTGAAAAAAGGTGCTTTTGAGGATAGAGTCCTCAGGAATGCAGAGAGGGCCAAATTGTCTGGGGCATTTGAAGGGGTTCCAGGAGGCAGTGAGAACCAGCATCACTTTTCCCCGCTGGCACCTTTGCTGTGGCAGCAAAAGCTGGACGTTTGTCTTTTTTGCTCCAGAGAGCGCCGAAAGTGAAAAAAGGTGCTTTTGCGGATAGAGTCCTCAGGAAAGCAGAGAGGGCCAAATTGTCTGGGGCATTTGAAGGGGTTCCAGGAGGCAGTGAGAACCAGCATCACTTTTCCCCGCTGGCACTTTTGCTGTTGCAGCAAAAGCTGGACGTTTGTCTTTTTTGCTCCAGAGAGCGCCGAAAGTGAAAAAAGGTGCTTTTGAGGATAGAGTCCTCAGGAAAGCAGAGAGGGCCAAATTGTCTGGGGCATTTGAAGGGGTTCCAGGAGGCAGTGAGAACCAGCATCACTTTTCCCCGCTGGCACTTTTGCTGTGGCAGCAAAAGCTGGACGTTTTTCTTTTTTGCTCCAGAGAGCGCCGAAAGAGAAAAAAGGTGCTTTTGACGATAGAGTCCTCAGGAAAGCAGAGAGGGCCAAATTGTCTGGGGCATTTGAAGGGGTTCCAGGAGGCAGTGAGAACCAGCATCACTTTTCCCCGCTGGCACCTTTGCTGTGGCAGCAAAAGCTGGACGTTTGTCTTTTTTGCTCCAGAGAGCACCGAAAGTGAAAAAAGATGCTTTTGAGGATAAAGTCCTCAGGAAAGCAGAGAGGGCCAAATTGTCTGGGGCATTTGAAGGGGTTCCAGGAGGCAGTGAGGACCAGCATCACTTTTCCCCGCTGGCACCTTTGCTGTGGCAGCAAAAGCTGGACGTTTGTCTTTTTTGCTCCAGAGAGCGCCGAAAGTGAAAAAAGGTGCTTTTGAGGATAGAGTCCTCAGGAAAGCAGAGAGGGCCAAATTGTCTGGGGCATTTGAAGGGGTTCCAGGAGGCAGTGAGGACCAGCATCACTTTTCCCCGCTGGCACCTTTGCTGTGGCAGCAAAAGCTGGACGTTTGTCTTTTTTGCTCCAGACAGCGCCGAAAGTGAAAAAAGATGCTTTTGAGGATAGAGTCCTCAGGAAAGCAGAGAGGGCCAAATTGTCTGGGGCATTTGAAGGGGTTCCAGGAGGCAGTGAGGACCAGCATCACTTTTCCCCGCTGGCACCTTTGCTGTGGCAGCAAAAGCTGGACGTTTGTCTTTTTTGCTCCAGAGAGCGCCGAAAGTGAAAAAAGGTGCTTTTGAGGATAGAGTCCTCAGGAAAGCAGAGAGGGCCAAATTGTCTGGGGCATTTGAAGGGGTTCCAGGAGGCAGTGAGGACCAGCATCACTTTTCCCCGCTGGCACCTTTGCTGTGGCAGCAAAAGCTGGACGTTTGTCTTTTTTGCTCCAGAGAGCGCCGAAAGTGAAAAAAGGTGCTTTTGCGGATAGAGTGCGCAGGAAAGCAGAGAGGTCCAAATTGTCTGGGGCATTTGAAGGGGTTCCAGGAGGCAGTGAGAACCAGCATCACTTTTCCCCGCTGGCACCTTTGCTGTGGCAGCAAAAGCTGGACGTTTGTCTTTTTTGCTCCAGACAGCGCCGAAAGTGAAAAAAGGTGCTTTTGAGGAGAGAGTCCTCAGGAAAGCAGAGAGGGCCAAATTGTCTGGGGCATTTGAAGGGGTTCCAGGAGGCAGTGAGAACCAGCATCACTTTTCCCCGCTGGCACCTTTGCTGTGGCAGCAAAAGCTGGACGTTTGTCTTTTTTGCTCCAGAGAGCGCCGAAAGTGAAAAAAGGTGCTTTTGAGGATAGAGTCCTCAGGAAAGCAGAGAGGGCCAAATTGTCTGGGGCATTTGAAGGGGTTCCAGGAGGCAGTGAGGACCAGCATCACTTTTCCCCGCTGGCACCTTTGCTCTGGCAGCAAAAGCTGGACGTTTGTCTTTTTTGCTCCAGACAGCGCCGAAAGTGAAAAAAGGTGCTTTTGAGGATAGAGTCCTCAGGAAAGCAGAGAGGGCCAAATTGTCTGGGGCATTTGAAGGGGTTCCAGGAGGCAGTGAGAACCAGCATCACTTTTCCCCGCTGGCACTTTTGCTGTTGCAGCAAAAGCTGGACGTTTGTCTTTTTTGCTCCAGAGAGCGCCGAAAGTGAAAAAAGGTGCTTTTGAGGATAGAGTGCTCAGGAAAGCAGAGAGGGCCAAATTGTCTGGGGCATTTGAAGGGGGTCCAGGAGGCAGTGAGAACCAGCATCACTTTTCCCCGCTGGCACTTTTGCTGTGGCAGCAAAAGCTGGACGTTTTTCTTTTTTGCTCCAGAGAGCGCCGAAAGAGAAAAAAGGTGCTTTTGCGGATAGAGTGCGCAGGAAAGCAGAGAGGGCCAAATTGTCTGGGGCATTTGAAGGGGTTCCAGGAGGCAGTGAGGACCAGCATCACTTTTCCCCGCTGGCACCTTTGCTGTGGCAGCAAAAGCTGGACGTTTGTCTTTTTTGCTCCAGAGAGCGCCGAAAGTGAAAAAAGGTGCTTTTGAGGATAGAGTCCTCAGGAAAGCAGAGAGGGCCAAATTGTCTGGGGCATTTGAAGGGGTTCCAGGAGGCAGTGAGGACCAGCATCACTTTTCCCCGCTGGCACCTTTGCTGTGGCAGCAAAAGCTGGACGTTTGTCTTTTTTGCTCCAGAGAGCGCCGAAAGTGAAAAAAGGTGCTTTTGAGGATAGAGTCCTCAGGAAAGCAGAGAGGGCCAAATTGTCTGGGGCATTTGAAGGGGTTCCAGGAGGCAGTGAGGACCAGCATCACTTTTCCCCGCTGGCACCTTTGCTGTGGCAGCAAAAGCTGGACGTTTGTCTTTTTTGCTCCAGAGAGCGCCGAAAGTGAAAAAAGGTGCTTTTGAGGATAGAGTCCTCAGGAAAGCAGAGAGGGCCAAATTGTCTGGGGCATTTGAAGGGGTTCCAGGAGGCAGTGAGGACCAGCATCACTTTTCCCCGCTGGCATCTTTGCTGTGGTAGCAAAAGCTGGACGTTTGTCTTTTTTGCTCCAGAGAGCGCCGAAAGTGAAAAAAGGTGCTTTTGAGGATAGAGTGCTCAGGAAAGCAGAGAGGGCCAAATTGTCTGGGGCATTTGAAGGGGTTCCAGGAGGCAGTGAGAACCAGCATCACTTTTCCCCGCTGGCACCTTTGCTGTGGCAGCAAAAGCTGGACGTTTGTCTTTTTTGCTCCAGAGAGCGCCGAAAGTGAAAAAAGGTGCTTTTGAGGATAGAGTCCTCAGGAAAGCAGAGAGGGCCAAATTGTCTGGGGCATTTGAAGGGGTTCCAGGAGGCAGTGAGGACCAGCATCACTTTTCCCCGCTGGCACCTTTGCTGTGGCAGCAAAAGCTGGACGTTTGTCTTTTTTGCTCCAGAGAGCGCCGAAAGTGAAAAAAGGTGCTTTTGAGGATAGAGTGCTCAGGAAAGCAGAGAGGGCCAAATTGTCTGGGGCATTTGAAGGGGTTCCAGGAGGCAGTGAGGACCAGCATCACTTTTCCCCACTGGCACTTTGCTGTGGCAGCAAAAGCTGGACGTTTTTCTTTTTTGCTCCAGAGAGCGCCGAAAGTGAAAAAAGGTGCTTTTGACGATAGAGTCCTCAGGAAAGCAGAGAGGGCCAAATTGTCTGGGGCATTTGAAGGGGTTCCAAGAGGCAGTGAGAACCAGCATCACTTTTCCCCGCTGGCACCTTTGCTGTGGCAGCAAAAGCTGGACGTTTGTCTTTTTTGCTCCAGAGAGCGCCGAAAGTGAAAAAAGGTGCTTTTGAGGATAGATTTTGCAGGAAAGCAGAGAGGGCCAAATTGTCTGGTGCATTTGAAGGGGTTCCAGGAGGCAGTGAGAACCAGCATCACTTTTCCCCGCTGGCACCTTTGCTGTGGCAGCAAAAGCTGGACGTTTGTCTTTTTTGCTCCAGAGAGCGCCGAAAGTGAAAAAAGGTTCTTTTGAGGATAGAGTCCTCAGGAAAGCAGAGAGGGCCAAATTGTCTGGGGCATTTGAAGGGGTTCCAGGAGGCAGTGAGGACCAGCATCACTTTTCCCCGCTGGCACCTTTGCTGTGGCAGCAAAAGCTGGACGTTTGTCTTTTTTGCTCCAGAGAGCGCCGAAAGTGAAAAAAGGTGCTTTTGAGGATAAAGTCCTCAGGAAAGCAGAGAGGGCCAAATTGTCTGGGGCATTTGAAGGGGTTCCAGGAGGCAGTGAGGACCAGCATCACTTTTCCCCGCTGGCACCTTTGCTGTGGCAGCAAAAGCTGGACGTTTGTCTTTTTTGCTCCAGAGAGCGCCGAAAGTGAAAAAAGGTGCTTTTGAGGATAGAGTCCTCAGGAAAGCAGAGAGGGCCAAATTGTCTGGGGCATTTGAAGGGGTCCCAGGAGGCAGTGAGGACCAGCATCACTTTTCCCCGCTGGCACCTTTGCTGTGGCAGCAAAAGCTGGACGTTTGTCTTTTTTGCTCCAGACAGCGCCAAAAGTGAAAAAAGGTGCTTTTGAGGATAAAGTCCTCAGGAAAGCAGAGAGGGCCAAATTGTCTGGGGCATTTGAAGGGGTTCCAGGAGGCAGTGAGGACCAGCATCACTTTTCCCCGCTGGCACCTTTGCTGTGGCAGCAAAAGCTGGACGTTTGTCTTTTTTGCTCCAGAGAGCACCGAAAGTGAAAAAAGGTGCTTTTGAGGATAGAGTCCTCAGGAAAGCAGAGAGGGCCAAATTGTCTGGGGCATTTGAAGGGGTTCCAGGAGGCAGTGAGGACCAGCATCACTTTTCCCCGCTGGCACCTTTGCTGTGGCAGCAAAAGCTGGACGTTTGTCTTTTTTGCTCCAGAGAGCGCCGAAAGTGAAAAAAGGTGCTTTTGAGGATAGAGTCCTCAGGAAAGCAGAGAGGGCCAAATTGTCTGGGGCATTTCAAGGGGTTCCAGGAGGCAGTGAGGACCAGCATCACTTTTCCCCGCTGGCACCTTTGCTGTGGCAGCCAAAGCTGAACGTTTGTCTTTTTTGCTCCAGAGAGCGCCGAAAGTGAAAAAAGGTGCTTTTGAGGATAAAGTCCTCAGGAAAGCAGAGAGGGCCAAATTGTCTGGGGCATTTCAAGGGGTTCCAGGAGGCAGTGAGAACCAGCATCACTTTTCCCCGCTGGCACCTTTGCTGTGGCAGCAAAAGCTGGACGTTTGTCTTTTTTGCTCCAGACAGCGCCGAAAGTGAAAAAAGGTGCTTTTGAGGATAGAGTCCTCAGGAAAGCAGAGAGGGCCAAATTGTCTGGGGCATTTGAAGGGGTTCCAGGAGGCAGTGAGAACCAGCATCACTTTTCCCCGCTGGCACCTTTGCTGTGGCAGCAAAAGCTGGACGTTTGTCTTTTTTGCTCCAGAGAGCGCCGAAAGTGAAAAAAAGTGCTTTTGAGGATAGAGTCCTCAGGAAAGCAGAGAGGGCCAAATTGTCTGGGGCATTTGAAGGGGTTCCAGGAGGCAGTGAGGACCAGCATCACTTTTCCCCGCTGGCACCTTTGCTGTGGCAGCAAAAGCTGGACGTTTGTCTTTTTTGCTCCAGAGAGCGCCGAAAGTGAAAAAAGGTGCTTTTGAGGATAGAGTCCTCAGGAAAGCAGAGAGAGCCAAATTGTCTGGGGCATTTGAAGGGGTTCCAGGAGGCAGTGAGGACCAGCATCACTTTTCCCCGCTGGCACCTTTGCTGTGGCAGCAAAAGCTGGACGTTTGTCTTTTTTGCTCCAGACAGCGCCGAAAGTGAAAAAAGGTGCTTTTGAGGATAAAGTCCTCAGGAAAGCAGAGAGGGCCAAATTGTCTGGGGCATTTGAAGGGGTTCCAGGAGGCAGTGAGGACCAGCATCACTTTTCCCCACTGGCACCTTTGCTGTCGCAGCAAAAGCTGGACGTTTGTCTTTTTTGCTCCAGAGAGCGCCGAAAGTGAAAAAAGGTGCTTTTGAGGATAGAGTGCTCAGGAAAGCAGAGAGGGCCAAATTGTCTGGGGCATTTGAAGGGGTTCCAGGAGGCAGTGAGAACCAGCATCACTATTCCCCGCTGGCTCCTTTGGTCTGGCAGCAAAAGCTGGACGTTTGTATTTTTTGCTCCAGAGAGCGCCGAAAGTGAAAAAAGGTGCTTTTGGGGATAGAGTCCTCAGGAAAGCATAGAGGGCCAAATTGTCTGGGGCATTTGAAGGGGTTCCAGGAGGCAGTGAGAACCAGCATCACTTTTCCCCGCTGGCACTTTTGCTGTGGCAGCAAAAGCTGGACGTTTGTCTTTTTTGCTCCAGAGAGCGCCGAAAGTGAAAAAAGGTGCTTTTGAGGATAGAGTCCTCAGGAAAGCAGAGAGGGCCAAATTGTCTGGGGCATTTGAAGGGGTTCCAGGAGGCAGTGAGAACCAGCATCACTTTTCCCCGCTGGCACCTTTGGTCTGGCAGCAAAAGCTGGACGTTTGTCTTTTTTGCTCCAGAGAGCGCCGAAAGTGAAAAAAGGTGCTTTTGAGGAGAGAGTCCTCAGGAAAGCAGAGAGGGCCAAATTGTCTGGGGCATTTGAAGGGGTTCCAGGAGGCAGTGAGAACCAGCATCACTTTTCCCCGCTGGCACCTTTGCTGTGGCAGCAAAACCTGGACGTTTGTCTTTTTTGCTCCAGAGAGCGCCGAAAGTGAAAAAAGGTGCTTTTGAGGATAGAGTCCTCAGGAAAGCAGAGAGGGCCAAATTGTCTGGGGCATTTGAAGGGGTTCCAGGAGGCAGTGAGGACCAGCATCACTTTTCCCCGCTGGCACCTTTGCTGTGGCAGCAAAAGCTGGACGTTTGTCTTTTTTGCTCCAGAGAGCGCCGAAAGTGAAAAAAGGTGCTTTTGAGGATAGAGTGCTCAGGAAAGCAGAGAGGGCCAAATTGTCTGGGGCATTTGAAGGGGTTCCAGGAGGCAGTGAGGACCAGCATCACTTTTCCCCGCTGGCACCTTTGCTGTGGCAGCAAAAGCTGGACGTTTGTCTTTTTTGCTCCAGAGAGCGCCGAAAGTGAAAAAAGGTGCTTTTGACGATAGAGTCCTCAGGAAAGCATAGAGGGCCAAATTGTCTGGGGCATTTGAAGGGGTTCCAGGAGGCAGTGAGAACCAGCATCACTTTTCCCCGCTGGCACCTTTGCTGTGGCAGCAAAAGCTGGACGTTTGTCTTTTTTGCTCCAGAGAGCGCCGAAAGTGAAAAAAGGTGCTTTTGAGGATAGAGTGCTCAGGAAAGCAGAGAGGGCCAAATTGTCTGGGGCATTTGAAGGGGTTCCAGGAGGCAGTGAGGACCAGCATCACTTTTCCCCACTGGCACCTTTGCTCTGGCAGCAAAAGCTGGACGTTTGTCTTTTTTGCTCCAGAGAGAGCCGAAAGTGAAAAAAGGTGCTTTTGAGGATAGAGTCCTCAGGAAAGCAGAGAGGGCCAAATTGTCTGGGGCATTTGAAGGGGTTCCAGGAGGCAGTGAGGACCAGCATCACTTTTCCCCGCTGGCACCTTTGCTGTGGCAGCAAAAGCTGGACGTTTGTCTTTTTTGCTCCAGAGAGCGCCGAAAGTGAAAAAAGGTGCTTTTGCGGATAGAGTGCGCAGTAAAGCAGAGAGGGCCAAATTGTCTGGGGCATTTGAAGGGGTTCCAGGAGGCAGTGAGAACCAGCATCACTTTTCCCCGCTGGCACCTTTGCTGTGGCAGCAAAAGCTGGACGTTTGTCTTTTTTGCTCCAGAGAGCGCCGAAAGTGAAAAAAGGTGCTTTTGAGGATAGAGTCCTCAGGAAAGCAGAGAGGGCCAAATTGTCTGGGGCATTTGAAGGGGTTCCAGGAGGCAGTGAGAACCAGCATCACTTTTCCCCGCTGGCACCTTTGGTCTGGCAGCAAAAGCTGGACGTTTGTCTTTTTTGCTCCAGAGAGCGCCGAAAGTGAAAAAAGGTGCTTTTGAGGAGAGAGTCCTCAGGAAAGCAGAGAGGGCCAAATTGTCTGGGGCATTTGAAGGGGTTCCAGGAGGCAGTGAGAACCAGCATCGCTTTTCCCCGCTGGCACCTTTGCTGTGGCAGCAAAAGCTGGACGTTTGTCTTTTTTGCTCCAGAGAGCGCCGAAAGTGAAAAAAGGTGCTTTTGAGGATAGAGTCCTCAGGAAAGCAGAGAGGGCCAAATTGTCTGGGGCATTTGAAGGGGTTCCAGGAGGCAGTGAGGACCAGCATCACTTTTCCCCGCTGGCACCTTTGCTGTGGCAGCAAAAGCTGGACGTTTGTCTTTTTTGCTCCAGAGAGCGCCGAAAGTGAAAAAAGGTGCTTTTGAGGATAGAGTGCTCAGGAAAGCAGAGAGGGCCAAATTGTCTGGGGCATTTGAAGGGGTTCCAGGAGGCAGTGAGGACCAGCATCACTATTCCCCGCTGGCACCTTTGCTGTGGCAGCAAAAGCTGGACGTTTGTCTTTTTTGCTCCAGAGAGCGCCGAAAGTGAAAAAAGGTGCTTTTGACGATAGAGTCCTCAGGAAAGCATAGAGGGCCAAATTGTCTGGGGCATTTGAAGGGGTTCCAGGAGGCAGTGAGAACCAGCATCACTTTTCCCCGCTGGCATCTTTGCTGTGGCAGCAAAAGCTGGACGTTTGTCTTTTTTGCTCCAGACAGCGCCGAAAGTGAAAAAAGGTGCTTTTGAGGATAGAGTGCTCAGGAAAGCAGAGAGGGACAAATTGTCTGGGGCATTTGAAGGGGTTCCAGGAGGCAGTGAGGACCAGCATCACTTTTCCCCGCTGGCACCTTTGCTGTGGCAGCAAAAGCTGGACGTTTGTCTTTTTTGCTCCAGAGAGCGCCGAAAGTGAAAAAAGGTGCTTTTGAGGATAGAGTCCTCAGGAAAGCAGAGAGGGCCAAATTGTCTGGGGCATTTGAAGGGGTTCCAGGAGGCAGTGAGAACCAGCATCACTTTTCCCCGCTGGCACCTTTGCTGTGGCAGCAAAAGCTGGACGTTTGTCTTTTTTGCTCCAGAGAGCGCCGAAAGTGAAAAAAGGTGCTTTTGAGGATAGAGTCCTCAGGAAAGCAGAGAGGGCCAAATTGTCTGGGGCATTTGAAGGGGTTCCAGGAGGCAGTGAGGACCAGCATCACTTTTCCCCACTGGCACCTTTGCTCTGGCAGCAAAAGCTGGACGTTTGTCTTTTTTGCTCCAGAGAGAGCCGAAAGTGAAAAAAGGTGCTTTTGAGGATAGAGTCCTCAGGAAAGCAGAGAGGGCCAAATTGTCTGGGGCATTTGAAGGGGTTCCAGGAGGCAGTGAGGACCAGCATCACTTTTCCCCGCTGGCACCTTTGCTGTGGCAGCAAAAGCTGGACGTTTGTCTTTTTTGCTCCAGAGAGCGCCGAAAGTGAAAAAAGGTGCTTTTGCGGATAGAGTGCGCAGTAAAGCAGAGAGGGCCAAATTGTCTGGGGCATTTGAAGGGGTTCCAGGAGGCAGTGAGAACCAGCATCACTTTTCCCCGCTGGCACCTTTGCTGTGGCAGCAAAAGCTGGACGTTTGTCTTTTTTGCTCCAGAGAGCGCCGAAAGTGAAAAAAGGTGCTTTTGAGGATAGAGTGCTCAGGAAAGCAGAGAGGGCCAAATTGTCTGGGGCATTTGAAGGGGTTCCAGGAGGCAGTGAGGACCAGCATCACTTTTCCCTGCTGGCACCTTTGCTGTGGCAGCAAAAGCTGGACGTTTGTCTTTTTTGCTCCAGAGAGCGCCGAAAGTGAAAAAAGGTGCTTTTGAGGATAGAGTCCTCAGGAAAGCAGAGAGGGCCAAATTGTCTGGGGCATTTGAAGGGGTTCCAGGAGGCAGTGAGAACCAGCATCACTTTTCCCCGCTGGCACCTTTGCTGTGGCAGCAAAAGCTGGACGTTTGTCTTTTTTGCTCCAGAGAGCGCCGAAAGTGAAAAAAGGTGCTTTTGAGGATAGAGTCCTCAGGAAAGCAGAGAGGGCCAAATTGTCTGGGGCATTTGAAGGGGTTCCAGGAGGCAGTGAGGACCAGCATCACTTTTCCCTGCTGGCACCTTTGCTGTGGCAGCAAAAGCTGGACGTTTGTCTTTTTTGCTCCAGAGAGCGCCGAAAGTGAAAAAAGGTGCTTTTGAGGATAGAGTCCTCAGGAAAGCAGAGAGGGCCAAATTGTCTGGGGCATTTGAAGGGGTTCCAGGAGGCAGTGAGGACCAGCATCACTATTCCCCGCTGGCACCTTTGCTGTGGCAGCAAAAGCTGGACGTTTGTCTTTTTTGCTCCAGAGAGCGCCGAAAGTGAAAAAAGGTGCTTTTGAGGATAGAGTGCGCAGGAAAGCAGAGAGGGCCAAATTGTCTGGGGCATTTGAAGGGGTTCCAGGAGGCAGTGAGGACCAGCATCACTTTTCCCCGCTGGCACCTTTGCTGTGGCAGCAAAAGCTGGACGTTTGTCTTTTTTGCTCCAGAGAGCGCCGAAAGTGAAAAAAGGTGCTTTTGCGGATAGAGTGCGCAGTAAAGCAGAGAGGGCCAAATTGTCTGGGGCATTTGAAGGGGTTCCAGGAGGCAGTTAGAACCAGCATCACTTTTCCCCGCTGGCACCTTTGCTGTGGCAGCAAAAGCTGGACGTTTGTCTTTTTTGCTCCAGAGAGCGCCGAAAGTGAAAAAAGGTGCTTTTGAGGATAGAGTGCTCAGGAAAGCAGAGAGGGCCAAATTGTCTGGGGCATTTGAAGGGGTTCCAGGAGGCAGTGAGGACCAGCATCACTTTTCCCTGCTGGCACCTTTGCTGTGGCAGCAAAAGCTGGACGTTTGTCTTTTTTGCTCCAGAGAGCGCCGAAAGTGAAAAAAGGTGCTTTTGAGGATAGAGTCCTCAGGAAAGCAGAGAGGGCCAAATTGTCTGGGGCATTTGAAGGGGTTCCAGGAGGCAGTGAGAACCAGCATCACTTTTCCCCGCTGGCACCTTTGCTGTGGCAGCAAAAGCTGGACGTTTGTCTTTTTTGCTCCAGAGAGCGCCGAAAGTGAAAAAAGGTGCTTTTGAGGATAGAGTCCTCAGGAAAGCAGAGAGGGCCAAATTGTCTGGGGCATTTGAAGGGGTTCCAGGAGGCAGTGAGGACCAGCATCACTTTTCCCCGCTGGCACCTTTGCTGTGGCAGCAAAAGCTGGACGTTTGTCTTTTTTGCTCCAGAGAGCGCCGAAAGTGAAAAAAGGTGCTTTTGAGGATAGAGTCCTCAGGAAAGCAGAGAGGGCCAAATTGTTTGGGGCATTTGAAGGGGTTACAGGAGGCAGTGAGGACCAGCATCACTTTTCCCCGCTGGCACCTTTGCTCTGGCAGCAAAAGCTGGACGTTTGTCTTTTTTGCTCCAGAGAGCGCCGAAAGTGAAAAAAGGTGCTTTTGACGATAGAGTCCTCAGGAAAGCAGAGAGGGCCAAATTGTCTGGGGCATTTGAAGGGGTTCCAGGAGGCAGTGAGGACCAGCATCACTATTCCCCGCTGGCACCTTTGCTGTGGCAGCAAAAGCTGGACGTTTGTCTTTTTTGCTCCAGAGAGCGCCGAAAGTGAAAAAAGGTGCTTTTGAGGATAGAGTGCGCAGGAAAGCAGAGAGGGCCAAATTGTCTGGGGCATTTGAAGGGGATCCAGGAGGCAGTGAGAACCAGCATCACTTTTCCCCGCTGGCACCTTTGCTGTGGCAGCAAAAGCTGGACGTTTGTCTTTTTTGCTCCAGAGAGCGCCGAAAGTGAAAAAAGGTGCTTTTGAGGATAGAGTCCTCAGGAAAGCAGAGAGGGCCAAATTGTCTGGGGCATTTGAAGGGGTTCCAGGAGGCAGTGAGGACCAGCATCACTTTTCCCCGCTGGCACCTTTGCTGTGGCAGCAAAAGCTGGACGTTTGTCTTTTTTGCTCCAGAGAGCGCCGAAAGTGAAAAAAGGTGCTTTTGAGGATAGAGTCCTCAGGAAAGCAGAGAGGGCCAAATTGTCTGGGGCATTTGAAGGGGTTCCAGGAGGCAGTGAGGACCAGCATCACTTTTCCCCGCTGGCACCTTTGCTCTGGCAGCAAAAGCTGGACGTTTGTCTTTTTTGCTCCAGAGAGCGCCGAAAGTGAAAAAAGGTGCTTTTGAGGATAGAGTCCTCAGGAAAGCAGAGAGGGCCAAATTGTCTGGGGCATTTGAAGGGGTTCCAGGAGGCAGTGAGGACCAGCATCACTATTCCCCGCTGGCACCTTTGCTGTGGCAGCAAAAGCTGGACGTTTGTCTTTTTTGCTCCAGAGAGCGCCGAAAGTGAAAAAAGGTGCTTTTGAGGATAGAGTGCGCAGGAAAGCAGAGAGGGCCAAATTGTCTGGGGCATTTGAAGGGGATCCAGGAGGCAGTGAGAACCAGCATCACTTTTCCCCGCTGGCACCTTTGCTGTGGCAGCAAAAGCTGGACGTTTGTCTTTTTTGCTCCAGAGAGCGCCGAAAGTGGAAAAAGGTGCTTTTGAGGATAGAGTCCTCAGGAAAGCAGAGAGGGCCAAATTGTCTGGGGCATTTGAAGGGGTTCCAGGAGGCAGTGAGGACCAGCATCACTTTTCCCCGCTGGCACCTTTGCTGTGGCAGCAAAAGCTGGACGTTTGTCTTTTTTGCTCCAGAGAGCGCCGAAAGTGAAAAAAGGTGCTTTTGCGGATAGAGTGCGCAGGAAAGCAGAGAGGGCCAAATTGTCTGGGGCATTTGAAGTGGTTCCAGGAGGCAGTGAGGACCAGCATCACTTTTCCCCGCTGGCACCTTTGCTGTGGCAGCAAAGGCTGGACGTTTGTCTTTTTTGCTCCAGACAGCGCCGAAAGTGAAAAAAGGTGCTTTTGAGGATAGAGTCCTCAGGAAAGCAGAGAGGGCCAAATTGTCTGGGGCATTTGAAGGGGTTCCAGCAGGCAGTGAGGACCAGCATCACTTTTCCCCGCTGGCACCTTTGCTGTGGCAGCAAAGGCTGGACGTTTGTCTTTTTTGCTCCAGACAGCGCCGAAAGTGAAAAAAGGTGCTTTTGAGGATAGAGTCCTCAGGAAAGCAGAGAGGGCCAAATTGTCTGGGGCATTTGAAGGGGTTCCAGCAGGCAGTGAGGACCAGCATCACTTTTCCCCGCTGGCACCTTTGCTGTGGCAGCAAAAGCTGGACGTTTGTCTTTTTTGCTCCAGAGAGCGCCGAAAGTGAAAAAAGGTGCTTTTGAGGATAGAGTGCTCAGGAAAGCAGAGAGGGCCAAATTGTCTGGGGCATTTGAAGGGGTTCCAGGAGGCAGTGAGGACCAGCATCACTTTTCCCCACTGGCACCTTTGCTCTGGCAGCAAAAGCTGGACGTTTGTCTTTTTTGCTCCAGAGAGAGCCGAAAGTGAAAAAAGGTGCTTTTGAGGATAGAGTCCTCAGGAAAGCAGAGAGGGCCAAATTGTCTGGGGCATTTGAAGGGGTTCCAGGAGGCAGTGAGGACCAGCATCACTTTTCCCTGCTGGCACCTTTGCTGTGGCAGCAAAAGCTGGACGTTTGTCTTTTTTGCTCCAGAGAGCGCCGAAAGTGAAAAAAGGTGCTTTTGCGGATAGAGTGCGCAGTAAAGCAGAGAGGGCCAAATTGTCTGGGGCATTTGAAGGGGTTCCAGGAGGCAGTGAGAACCAGCATCACTTTTCCCCGCTGGCACCTTTGCTGTGGCAGCAAAAGCTGGACGTTTGTCTTTTTTGCTCCAGAGAGCGCCGAAAGTGAAAAAAGGTGCTTTTGAGGATAGAGTCCTCAGGAAAGCAGAGAGGGCCAAATTGTCTGGGGCATTTGAAGGGGTTCCAGGAGGCAGTGAGAACCAGCATCACTTTTCCCCGCTGGCACCTTTGGTCTGGCAGCAAAAGCTGGACGTTTGTCTTTTTTGCTCCAGAGAGCGCCGAAAGTGAAAAAAGGTGCTTTTGAGGAGAGAGTCCTCAGGAAAGCAGAGAGGGCCAAATTGTCTGGGGCATTTGAAGGGGTTCCAGGAGGCAGTGAGAACCAGCATCGCTTTTCCCCGCTGGCACCTTTGCTGTGGCAGCAAAAGCTGGACGTTTGTCTTTTTTGCTCCAGAGAGCGCCGAAAGTGAAAAAAGGTGCTTTTGAGGATAGAGTCCTCAGGAAAGCAGAGAGGGCCAAATTGTCTGGGGCATTTGAAGGGGTTCCAGGAGGCAGTGAGGACCAGCATCACTTTTCCCCGCTGGCACCTTTGCTCTGGCAGCAAAAGCTGGACGTTTGTCTTTTTTGCTCCAGAGAGCGCCGAAAGTGAAAAAAGGTGCTTTTGAGGATAGAGTGCTCAGGAAAGCAGAGAGGGCCAAATTGTCTGGGGCATTTGAAGGGGTTCCAGGAGGCAGTGAGGACCAGCATCACTATTCCCCGCTGGCACCTTTGCTGTGGCAGCAAAAGCTGGACGTTTGTCTTTTTTGCTCCAGAGAGCGCCGAAAGTGAAAAAAGGTGCTTTTGACGATAGAGTCCTCAGGAAAGCATAGAGGGCCAAATTGTCTGGGGCATTTGAAGGGGTTCCAGGAGGCAGTGAGAACCAGCATCACTTTTCCCCGCTGGCATCTTTGCTGTGGCAGCAAAAGCTGGACGTTTGTCTTTTTTGCTCCAGACAGCGCCGAAAGTGAAAAAAGGTGCTTTTGAGGATAGAGTGCTCAGGAAAGCAGAGAGGGACAAATTGTCTGGGGCATTTGAAGGGGTTCCAGGAGGCAGTGAGGACCAGCATCACTTTTCCCCGCTGGCACCTTTGCTGTGGCAGCAAAAGCTGGACGTTTGTCTTTTTTGCTCCAGAGAGCGCCGAAAGTGAAAAAAGGTGCTTTTGAGGATAGAGTCCTCAGGAAAGCAGAGAGGGCCAAATTGTCTGGGGCATTTGAAGGGGTTCCAGGAGGCAGTGAGAACCAGCATCACTTTTCCCCGCTGGCACCTTTGCTGTGGCAGCAAAAGCTGGACGTTTGTCTTTTTTGCTCCAGAGAGCGCCGAAAGTGAAAAAAGGTGCTTTTGAGGATAGAGTCCTCAGGAAAGCAGAGAGGGCCAAATTGTCTGGGGCATTTGAAGGGGTTCCAGGAGGCAGTGAGGACCAGCATCACTTTTCCCCACTGGCACCTTTGCTCTGGCAGCAAAAGCTGGACGTTTGTCTTTTTTGCTCCAGAGAGAGCCGAAAGTGAAAAAAGGTGCTTTTGAGGATAGAGTCCTCAGGAAAGCAGAGAGGGCCAAATTGTCTGGGGCATTTGAAGGGGTTCCAGGAGGCAGTGAGGACCAGCATCACTTTTCCCCGCTGGCACCTTTGCTGTGGCAGCAAAAGCTGGACGTTTGTCTTTTTTGCTCCAGAGAGCGCCGAAAGTGAAAAAAGGTGCTTTTGCGGATAGAGTGCGCAGTAAAGCAGAGAGGGCCAAATTGTCTGGGGCATTTGAAGGGGTTCCAGGAGGCAGTGAGAACCAGCATCACTTTTCCCCGCTGGCACCTTTGCTGTGGCAGCAAAAGCTGGACGTTTGTCTTTTTTGCTCCAGAGAGCGCCGAAAGTGAAAAAAGGTGCTTTTGAGGATAGAGTGCTCAGGAAAGCAGAGAGGGCCAAATTGTCTGGGGCATTTGAAGGGGTTCCAGGAGGCAGTGAGGACCAGCATCACTTTTCCCTGCTGGCACCTTTGCTGTGGCAGCAAAAGCTGGACGTTTGTCTTTTTTGCTCCAGAGAGCGCCGAAAGTGAAAAAAGGTGCTTTTGAGGATAGAGTCCTCAGGAAAGCAGAGAGGGCCAAATTGTCTGGGGCATTTGAAGGGGTTCCAGGAGGCAGTGAGAACCAGCATCACTTTTCCCCGCTGGCACCTTTGCTGTGGCAGCAAAAGCTGGACGTTTGTCTTTTTTGCTCCAGAGAGCGCCGAAAGTGAAAAAAGGTGCTTTTGAGGATAGAGTCCTCAGGAAAGCAGAGAGGGCCAAATTGTCTGGGGCATTTGAAGGGGTTCCAGGAGGCAGTGAGGACCAGCATCACTTTTCCCTGCTGGCACCTTTGCTGTGGCAGCAAAAGCTGGACGTTTGTCTTTTTTGCTCCAGAGAGCGCCGAAAGTGAAAAAAGGTGCTTTTGAGGATAGAGTCCTCAGGAAAGCAGAGAGGGCCAAATTGTCTGGGGCATTTGAAGGGGTTCCAGGAGGCAGTGAGGACCAGCATCACTTTTCCCCGCTGGCACCTTTGCTCTGGCAGCAAAAGCTGGACGTTTGTCTTTTTTGCTCCAGAGAGCGCCGAAAGTGAAAAAAGGTGCTTTTGAGGATAGAGTCCTCAGGAAAGCAGAGAGGGCCAAATTGTCTGGGGCATTTGAAGGGGTTCCAGGAGGCAGTGAGGACCAGCATCACTATTCCCCGCTGGCACCTTTGCTGTGGCAGCAAAAGCTGGACGTTTGTCTTTTTTGCTCCAGAGAGCGCCGAAAGTGAAAAAAGGTGCTTTTGAGGATAGAGTGCGCAGGAAAGCAGAGAGGGCCAAATTGTCTGGGGCATTTGAAGGGGTTCCAGGAGGCAGTGAGGACCAGCATCACTTTTCCCCGCTGGCACCTTTGCTGTGGCAGCAAAAGCTGGACGTTTGTCTTTTTTGCTCCAGAGAGCGCCGAAAGTGAAAAAAGGTGCTTTTGCGGATAGAGTGCGCAGTAAAGCAGAGAGGGCCAAATTGTCTGGGGCATTTGAAGGGGTTCCAGGAGGCAGTTAGAACCAGCATCACTTTTCCCCGCTGGCACCTTTGCTGTGGCAGCAAAAGCTGGACGTTTGTCTTTTTTGCTCCAGAGAGCGCCGAAAGTGAAAAAAGGTGCTTTTGAGGATAGAGTGCTCAGGAAAGCAGAGAGGGCCAAATTGTCTGGGGCATTTGAAGGGGTTCCAGGAGGCAGTGAGGACCAGCATCACTTTTCCCTGCTGGCACCTTTGCTGTGGCAGCAAAAGCTGGACGTTTGTCTTTTTTGCTCCAGAGAGCGCCGAAAGTGAAAAAAGGTGCTTTTGAGGATAGAGTCCTCAGGAAAGCAGAGAGGGCCAAATTGTCTGGGGCATTTGAAGGGGTTCCAGGAGGCAGTGAGAACCAGCATCACTTTTCCCCGCTGGCACCTTTGCTGTGGCAGCAAAAGCTGGACGTTTGTCTTTTTTGCTCCAGAGAGCGCCGAAAGTGAAAAAAGGTGCTTTTGAGGATAGAGTCCTCAGGAAAGCAGAGAGGGCCAAATTGTCTGGGGCATTTGAAGGGGTTCCAGGAGGCAGTGAGGACCAGCATCACTTTTCCCCGCTGGCACCTTTGCTGTGGCAGCAAAAGCTGGACGTTTGTCTTTTTTGCTCCAGAGAGCGCCGAAAGTGAAAAAAGGTGCTTTTGAGGATAGAGTCCTCAGGAAAGCAGAGAGGGCCAAATTGTTTGGGGCATTTGAAGGGGTTCCAGGAGGCAGTGAGGACCAGCATCACTTTTCCCCGCTGGCACCTTTGCTCTGGCAGCAAAAGCTGGACGTTTGTCTTTTTTGCTCCAGAGAGCGCCGAAAGTGAAAAAAGGTGCTTTTGAGGATAGAGTCCTCAGGAAAGCAGAGAGGGCCAAATTGTCTGGGGCATTTGAAGGGGTTCCAGGAGGCAGTGAGGACCAGCATCACTATTCCCCGCTGGCACCTTTGCTGTGGCAGCAAAAGCTGGACGTTTGTCTTTTTTGCTCCAGAGAGCGCCGAAAGTGAAAAAAGGTGCTTTTGAGGATAGAGTGCGCAGGAAAGCAGAGAGGGCCAAATTGTCTGGGGCATTTGAAGGGGATCCAGGAGGCAGTGAGAACCAGCATCACTTTTCCCCGCTGGCACCTTTGCTGTGGCAGCAAAAGCTGGACGTTTGTCTTTTTTGCTCCAGAGAGCGCCGAAAGTGAAAAAAGGTGCTTTTGAGGATAGAGTCCTCAGGAAAGCAGAGAGGGCCAAATTGTCTGGGGCATTTGAAGGGGTTCCAGGAGGCAGTGAGGACCAGCATCACTTTCCCCGCTGGCACCTTTGCTGTGGCAGCAAAAGCTGGACGTTTGTCTTTTTTGCTCCAGAGAGCGCCGAAAGTGAAAAAAGGTGCTTTTGAGGATAGAGTCCTCAGGAAAGCAGAGAGGGCCAAATTGTCTGGGGCATTTGAAGGGGTTCCAGGAGGCAGTGAGGACCAGCATCACTTTTCCCCGCTGGCACCTTTGCTCTGGCAGCAAAAGCTGGACGTTTGTCTTTTTTGCTCCAGAGAGCGCCGAAAGTGAAAAAAGGTGCTTTTGAGGATAGAGTCCTCAGGAAAGCAGAGAGGGCCAAATTGTCTGGGGCATTTGAAGGGGTTCCAGGAGGCAGTGAGGACCAGCATCACTATTCCCCGCTGGCACCTTTGCTGTGGCAGCAAAAGCTGGACGTTTGTCTTTTTTGCTCCAGAGAGCGCCGAAAGTGAAAAAAGGTGCTTTTGAGGATAGAGTGCGCAGGAAAGCAGAGAGGGCCAAATTGTCTAGGGCATTTGAAGGGGATCCAGGAGGCAGTGAGAACCAGCATCACTTTTCCCCGCTGGCACCTTTGCTGTGGCAGCAAAAGCTGGACGTTTGTCTTTTTTGCTCCAGAGAGCGCCGAAAGTGGAAAAAGGTGCTTTTGAGGATAGAGTCCTCAGGAAAGCAGAGAGGGCCAAATTGTCTGGGGCATTTGAAGGGGTTCCAGGAGGCAGTGAGGACCAGCATCACTTTTCCCCGCTGGCACCTTTGCTGTGGCAGCAAAAGCTGGACGTTTGTCTTTTTTGCTCCAGAGAGCGCCGAAAGTGAAAAAAGGTGCTTTTGCGGATAGAGTGCGCAGGAAAGCAGAGAGGGCCAAATTGTCTGGGGCATTTGAAGTGGTTCCAGGAGGCAGTGAGGACCAGCATCACTTTTCCCCGCTGGCACCTTTGCTGTGGCAGCAAAGGCTGGACGTTTGTCTTTTTTGCTCCAGACAGCGCCGAAAGTGAAAAAAGGTGCTTTTGAGGATAGAGTCCTCAGGAAAGCAGAGAGGGCCAAATTGTCTGGGGCATTTGAAGGGGTTCCAGCAGGCAGTGAGGACCAGCATCACTTTTCCCCGCTGGCACCTTTGCTGTGGCAGCAAAGGCTGGACGTTTGTCTTTTTTGCTCCAGACAGCGCCGAAAGTGAAAAAAGGTGCTTTTGAGGATAGAGTCCTCAGGAAAGCAGAGAGGGCCAAATTGTCTGGGGCATTTGAAGGGGTTCCAGCAGGCAGTGAGGACCAGCATCACTTTTCCCCGCTGGCACCTTTGCTGTGGCAGCAAAAGCTGGACGTTTGTCTTTTTTGCTCCAGACAGCGCCGAAAGTGAAAAAAGGTGCTTTTGAGGATAGAGTCCTCAGGAAAGCAGAGAGGGCCAAATTGTCTGGGGCATTTGAAGGGGTCCCAGGAGGCAGTGAGGACCAGCATCACTTTTCCCCGCTGGCACCTTTGCTCTGGCAGGAAAAGCTGGACGTTTGTCTTTTTTGCTCCAGAGAGCGCCGAAAGTGAAAAAAGGTGCTTTTGAGGATAGAGTCCTCAGGAAAGCAGAGAGGGCCAAATTGTCTGGGGCATTTGAAGGGGTTCCAGGAGGCAGTGAGGACCAGCATCACTTTTCCCCGCTGGCACCTTTGCTGTGGCAGCAAAAGCTGGACGTTTGTCTTTTTTGCTCCAGAGAGCACCGAAAGTGAAAAAAGGTGCTTTTGAGGATAGAGTGCTCAGGAAAGCAGAGAGGGCCAAATTGTCTGGGGCATTTGAAGGGGTTCCAGGAGGCAGTGAGGACCAGCATCACTTTTCCCCGCTGGCACCTTTGCTGTGGCAGCAAATGCTGGACGTTTGTCTTTTTTGCTCCAGAGAGCGCCGAAAGTTGAAAAAGGTGCTTTTGCGGATAGAGTGCGCAGGAAAGCAGAGAGGGCCAAATTGTCTGGGGCATTTGAAGGGGTTCCAGGAGGCAGTGAGAACCAGCATCACTTTTCCCCGCTGGCACCTTTGCTGTGGCAGCAAAAGCTGGACGTTTGTCTTTTTTGCTCCAGAGAGCGCCGAAAGTGAAAAAAGGTGCTTTTGAGGATAGAGTCCTCAGGAAAGCAGAGAGGGCCAAATTGTCTGGGGCATTTGAAGGGGTTCCAGGAGGCAGTGAGAACCAGCATCACTTTTCCCCGCTGGCACCTTTGCTGTGGCAGCAAAAGCTGGACGTTTGTCTTTTTTGCTCCAGAGAGCGCCGAAAGTGAAAAAAGGTGCTTTTGAGGATAGAGTCCTCAGGAAAGCAGAGAGGGCCAAATTGTCTGGGGCATTTGAAGGGGTTCCAGGAGGCAGTGAGGACCAGCATCACTTTTCCCCGCTGGCACCTTTGCTGTGGCAGCAAAAGCTGGACGTTTGTCTTTTTTGCTCCAGAGAGCGCCGAAAGTGAAAAAAGGTGCTTTTGAGGATAGAGTCCTCAGGAAAGCAGAGAGGGCCAAATTGTCTGGGGCATTTGAAGGGGTTCCAGGAGGCAGTGAGGACCAGCATCACTTTTCCCCGCTGGCACCTTTGCTGTGGCAGCAAAAGCTGGACGTTTGTCTTTTTTGCTCCAGAGAGCACCGAAAGTGAAAAAAGGTGCTTTTGAGGATAGAGTCCTCAGGAAAGCAGAGAGGGCCAAATTGTCTGGGGCATTTGAAGGGGTTCCAGGAGGCAGTGAGGACCAGCATCACTTTTCCCCGCTGGCACCTTTGCTGTGGCAGCAAAAGCTGGACGTTTGTCTTTTTTGCTCCAGACAGCGCCGAAAGTGAAAAAAGGTGCTTTTGCGGATAGAGTGCGCAGGAAAGCAGAGAGGGCCAAATTGTCTGGGGCATTTGAAGGGGTTCCAGGAGGCAGTGAGAACCAGCATCACTTTTCCCCGCTGGCACCTTTGCTGTGGCAGCAAAAGCTGGACGTTTGTCTTTTTTGCTCCAGAGAGCGCCGAAAGTGAAAAAAGGTGCTTTTGAGGAGAGAGTCCTCAGGAAAGCAGAGAGGGCCAAATTGTCTGGGGCATTTGAAGGGGTCCCAGGAGGCAGTGAGGACCAGCATCACTTTTCCCCGCTGGCACCTTTGCTCTGGCAGCAAAAGCTGGACGTTTGTCTTTTTTGCTCCAGAGAGCGCCGAAAGTGAAAAAAGGTGCTTTTGAGGATAAAGTCCTCAGGAAAGCAGAGAGGGCCAAATTGTCTGGGGCATTTGAAGGGGTTCCAGGAGGCAGTGAGGACCAGCATCACTTTTCCCCGCTGGCACCTTTGCTGTGGCAGCAAAAGCTGGACGTTTGTCTTTTTTGCTCCAGAGAGCACCGAAAGTGAAAAAAGGTGCTTTTGAGGATAGAGTGCTCAGGAAAGCAGAGAGGGCCAAATTGTCTGGGGCATTTGAAGGGGTTCCAGGAGGCAGTGAGGACCAGCATCACTTTTCCCCGCTGGCACCTTTGCTGTGGCAGCAAAAGCTGGACGTTTGTCTTTTTTGCTCCAGAGAGCGCCGAAAGTGAAAAAAGGTGCTTTTGACGATAGAGTCCTCAGGAAAGCAGAGAGGGCCAAATTGTCTGGGGCATTTGAAGGGGTTCCAGGAGGCAGTGAGGACCAGCATCACTTTTCCCCGCTGGCACCTTTGCTGTGGCAGCCAAAGCTGGACGTTTGTCTTTTTTGCTCCAGAGAGCGCCGAAAGTGAAAAAAGGTGCTTTTGAGGATAGAGTGCGCAGGAAAGCAGAGAGGGCCAAATTGTCTGGGGCATTTGAAGGGGATCCAGGAGGCAGTGAGAACCAGCATCACTTTTCCCCGCTGGCACCTTTGCTGTGGCAGCAAAAGCTGGACGTTTGTCTTTTTTGCTCCAGAGAGCGCCGAAAGTGGAAAAAGGTGCTTTTGAGGATAGAGTCCTCAGGAAAGCAGAGAGGGCCAAATTGTCTGGGGCATTTGAAGGGGTTCCAGGAGGCAGTGAGGACCAGCATCACTTTTCCCCGCTGGCACCTTTGCTGTGGCAGCAAAAGCTGGACGTTTGTCTTTTTTGCTCCAGAGAGCGCCGAAAGTGAAAAAAGGTGCTTTTGAGGATAGAGTCCTCAGGAAAGCAGAGAGGGCCAAATTGTCTGGGGCATTTGAAGTGGTTCCAGGAGGCAGTGAGGACCAGCATCACTTTTCCCCGCTGGCACCTTTGCTGTGGCAGCAAAGGCTGGACGTTTGTCTTTTTTGCTCCAGACAGCGCCGAAAGTGAAAAAAGGTGCTTTTGCGGATAGAGTGCGCAGGAAAGCAGAGAGGGCCAAATTGTCTGGGGCATTTGAAGGGGTTCCAGGAGGCAGTGAGAACCAGCATCACTTTTCCCCGCTGGCACCTTTGCTGTGGCAGCAAAAGCTGGACGTTTGTCTTTTTTGCTCCAGACAGCGCCGAAAGTGAAAAAAGGTGCTTTTGAGGATAGAGTCCTCAGGAAAGCAGAGAGGGCCAAATTGTCTGGGGCATTTGAAGGGGTCCCAGGAGGCAGTGAGGACCAGCATCACTTTTCCCCGCTGGCACCTTTGCTCTGGCAGCAAAAGCTGGACGTTTGTCTTTTTTGCTCCAGAGAGCGCCGAAAGTGAAAAAAGGTGCTTTTGAGGATAAAGTCCTCAGGAAAGCAGAGAGGGCCAAATTGTCTGGGGCATTTGAAGGGGTTCCAGGAGGCAGTGAGGACCAGCATCACTTTTCCCCGCTGGCACCTTTGCTGTGGCAGCAAAAGCTGGACGTTTGTCTTTTTTGCTCCAGAGAGCACCGAAAGTGAAAAAAGGTGCTTTTGAGGATAGAGTCCTCAGGAAAGCAGAGAGGGCCAAATTGTCTGGGGCATTTGAAGGGGTTCCAGGAGGCAGTGAGGACCAGCATCACTTTTCCCCGCTGGCACCTTTGCTGTGGCAGCAAAAGCTGGACGTTTGTCTTTTTTGCTCCAGACAGCGCCGAAAGTGAAAAAAGGTGCTTTTGACGATAGAGTCCTCAGGAAAGCAGAGAGGGCCAAATTGTATAGGGCATTTGAAGGGGTTCCAGGAGGCAGTGAGGACCAGCATCACTTTTCCCCGCTGGCACCTTTGCTGTGGCAGCCAAAGCTGGACGTTTGTCTTTTTTGCTCCAGAGAGCGCCGAAAGTGAAAAAAGGTGCTTTTGAGGATAGAGTGCGCAGGAAAGCAGAGAGGGCCAAATTGTCTGGGGCATTTGAAGGGGATCCAGGAGGCAGTGAGAACCAGCATCACTTTTCCCCGCTGGCACCTTTGCTGTGGCAGCAAAAGCTGGACGTTTGTCTTTTTTGCTCCAGAGAGCGCCGAAAGTGGAAAAAGGTGCTTTTGAGGATAGAGTCCTCAGGAAAGCAGAGAGGGCCAAATTGTCTGGGGCATTTGAAGGGGTTCCAGGAGGCAGTGAGGACCAGCATCACTTTTCCCCGCTGGCACCTTTGCTGTGGCAGCAAAAGCTGGACGTTTGTCTTTTTTGCTCCAGAGAGCGCCGAAAGTGAAAAAAGGTGCTTTTGCGGATAGAGTGCGCAGGAAAGCAGAGAGGGCCAAATTGTCTGGGGCATTTGAAGTGGTTCCAGGAGGCAGTGAGGACCAGCATCACTTTTCCCCGCTGGCACCTTTGCTGTGGCAGCAAAGGCTGGACGTTTGTCTTTTTTGCTCCAGACAGCGCCGAAAGTGAAAAAAGGTGCTTTTGAGGATAGAGTCCTCAGGAAAGCAGAGAGGGCCAAATTGTCTGGGGCATTTGAAGGGGTTCCAGGAGGCAGTGAGGACCAGCATCACTTTTCCCCGCTGGCACCTTTGCTGTGGCAGCAAAAGCTGGACGTTTGTCTTTTTTGCTCCAGAGAGCGCCGAAAGTGAAAAAAGGTGCTTTTGAGGATAGAGTGCTCAGGAAAGCAGAGAGGGCCAAATTGTCTGGGGCATTTGAAGGGGTTCCAGGAGGCAGTGAGAACCAGCATCACTTTTCCCCGCTGGCACCTTTGCTGTGGCAGCAAAAGCTGGACGTTTGTCTTTTTTGCTCCAGAGAGCGCCGAAAGTGAAAAAAGGTGCTTTTGAGGATAGAGTCCTCAGGAAAGCAGAGAGGGCCAAATTGTCTGGGGCATTTGAAGGGGTCCCAGGAGGCAGTGAGGACCAGCATCACTTTTCCCCGCTGGCACCTTTGCTCTGGCAGGAAAAGCTGGACGTTTGTCTTTTTTGCTCCAGAGAGCGCCGAAAGTGAAAAAAGGTGCTTTTGAGGATAAAGTCCTCAGGAAAGCAGAGAGGGCCAAATTGTCTGGGGCATTTGAAGGGGTTCCAGGAGGCAGTGAGAACCAGCATCACTTTTCCCCGCTGGCACCTTTGCTGTGGCAGCAAAAGCTGGACGTTTGTCTTTTTTGCTCCAGAGAGCGCCGAAAGTGAAAAAAGGTGCTTTTGAGGATAGAGTGCTCAGGAAAGCAGAGAGGGCCAAATTGTCTGGGGCATTTGAAGGGGTTCCAGGAGGCAGTGAGGACCAGCATCACTTTTCCCCGCTGGCACCTTTGCTGTGGCAGCAAAAGCTGGACGTTTGTCTTTTTTGCTCCAGAGAGCGCCGAAAGTTGAAAAAGGTGCTTTTGTGGATAGAGTGCGCAGGAAAGCAGAGAGGGCCAAATTGTCTGGGGCATTTGAAGGGGTTCCAGGAGGCAGTGAGAACCAGCATCACTTTTCCCCGCTGGCACCTTTGCTGTGGCAGCAAAAGCTGGACGTTTGTCTTTTTTGCTCCAGAGAGCGCCGAAAGTGAAAAAAGGTGCTTTTGAGGATAGAGTCCTCAGGAAAGCAGAGAGGGCCAAATTGTCTGGGGCATTTGAAGGGGTTCCAGGAGGCAGTGAGAACCAGCATCACTTTTCCCCGCTGGCACCTTTGCTGTGGCAGCAAAAGCTGGACGTTTGTCTTTTTTGCTCCAGAGAGCACCGAAAGTGAAAAAAGGTGCTTTTGAGGATAGAGTCCTCAGGAAAGCAGAGAGGGCCAAATTGTCTGGGGCATTTGAAGGGGTTCCAGGAGGCAGTGAGGACCAGCATCACTTTTCCCCGCTGGCACCTTTGCTGTGGCAGCAAAAGCTGGACGTTTGTCTTTTTTGCTCCAGAGAGCGCCGAAAGTGAAAAAAGGTGCTTTTGCGGATAGAGTGCGCAGGAAAGCAGAGAGGGCCAAATTGTCTGGGGCATTTGAAGGGGTTCCAGGAGGCAGTGAGAACCAGCATCACTTTTCCCCGCTGGCACCTTTGCTGTGGCAGCAAAAGCTGGACGTTTCTCTTTTTTGCTCCAGACAGCGCCGAAAGTGAAAAAAGGTGCTTTTGAGGATAGAGTCCTCAGGAAAGCAGATAGGGCCAAATTGTCTGGGGCATTTGAAGGGGTCCCAGGAGGCAGTGAGGACCAGCATCACTTTTCCCCGCTGGCACCTTTGCTCTGGCAGCAAAAGCTGGACGTTTGTCTTTTTTGCTCCAGAGAGCGCCGAAAGTGAAAAAGGGTGCTTTTGAGGATAGAGTCCTCAGGAAAGCAGAGAGGGCCAAATTGTCTGGGGCATTTGAAGGGGTTCCAGGAGGCAGTGAGGACCAGCATCACTTTTCCCCGCTGGCACCTTTGCTGTGGCAGCAAAAGCTGGACGTTTGTCTTTTTTGCTCCAGAGAGCACCGAAAGTGAAAAAAGGTGCTTTTGAGGATAGAGTCCTCAGGAAAGCAGAGAGGGCCAAATTGTCTGGGGCATTTGAAGGGGTTCCAGGAGGCAGTGAGGACCAGCATCACTTTTCCCCGCTGGCACCTTTGCTGTGGCAGCAAAAGCTGGACGTTTGTCTTTTTTGCTCCAGAGAGCGCCGAAAGTGAAAAAAGGTGCTTTTGAGGATAGAGTCCTCAGGAAAGCAGAGAGGGCCAAATTGTCTGGGGCATTTGAAGGGGTTCCAGGAGGCAGTGAGAACCAGCATCACTTTTCCCCGCTGGCACCTTTGCTGTGGCAGCAAAGCTGGACGTTTGTCTTTTTTGCTCCAGAGAGCGCCGAAAGTGAAAAAAGGTGCTTTTGAGGATAGAGTCCTCAGGAAAGCAGAGAGGGCCAAATTGTCTGGGGCATTTGAAGGGGTCCCAGGAGGCAGTGAGGACCAGCATCACTTTTCCCCGCTGGCACCTTTGCTGTGGCAGCAAAAGCTGGACGTTTGTCTTTTTTGCTCCAGAGAGCGCCGAAAGTGAAAAAAGGTGCTTTTGAGGATAAAGTCCTCAGGAAAGCAGAGAGGGCCAAATTGTCTGGGGCATTTGAAGGGGTTCCAGGAGGCAGTGAGGACCAGCATCACTTTTCCCCGCTGGCACCTTTGCTGTGGCAGCAAAAGCTGGACGTTTGTCTTTTTTGCTCCAGACAGCACCGAAAGTGAAAGAAGGTGCTTTTGAGGATAGAGTGCTCAGGAAAGCAGAGAGGGCCAAATTGTCTGGGGCATTTGAAGGGGTTCCAGGAGGCAGTGAGGACCAGCATCACTTTTCCCCGCTGGCACCTTTGCTGTGGCAGCAAAAGCTGGACGTTTGTCTTTTTTGCTCCAGAGAGCGCCGAAAGTTGAAAAAGGTGCTTTTGCGGATAGAGTGCGCATGAAAGCAGAGAGGGCCAAATTGTCTGGGGCATTTGAAGGGGTTCCAGGAGGCAGTGAGAACCAGCATCACTTTTCCCCGCTGGCACCTTTGCTGTGGCAGCAAAAGCTGGACGTTTGTCTTTTTTGCTCCAGAGAGCGCCGAAAGTGAAAAAAGGTGCTTTTGAGGATAGAGTCCTCAGGAAAGCAGAGAGGGCCAAATTGTCTGGGGCATTTGAAGGGGTTCCAGGAGGCAGTGAGAACCAGCATCACTTTTCCCCGCTGGCACCTTTGCTGTGGCAGCAAAAGCTGGACGTTTGTCTTTTTTGCTCCAGAGAGCGCCGAAAGTGAAAAAAGGTGCTTTTGAGGATAGAGTCCTCAGGAAAGCAGAGAGGGCCAAATTGTCTGGGGCATTTGAAGGGGTCCCAGGAGGCAGTGAGGACCAGCATCACTTTTCCCCGCTGGCACCTTTGCTGTGGCAGCAAAAGCTGGACGTTTGTCTTTTTTGCTCCAGACAGCGCCGAAAGTGAAAAAAGGTGCTTTTGAGGATAGAGTCCTCAGGAAAGCAGAGAGGGCCAAATTGTCTGGGGCATTTGAAGGGGTTCCAGGAGGCAGTGAGGACCAGCATCACTTTTCCCCGCTGGCACCTTTGCTGTGGCAGCAAAAGCTGGACGTTTGTCTTTTTTGCTCCAGACAGCGCCGAAAGTGAAAAAAGGTGCTTTTGACGATAGAGTCCTCAGGAAAGCAGAGAGGGCCAAATTGTCTGGGGCATTTGAAGGGGTTCCAGGAGGCAGTGAGGACCAGCATCACTATTCCCCGCTGGCACCTTTGCTGTGGCAGCAAATGCTGGACGTTTGTCTTTTTTGCTCCAGAGAGCGCCGAAAGTGAAAAAAGGTGCTTTTGGGGATAGAGTCCTCAGGAAAGCATAGAGGGCCAAATTGTCTGGGGCATTTGAAGGGGTTCCAGGAGGCAGTGAGAACCAGCATCACTTTTCCCCGCTGGCACCTTTGCTGTGGCAGCAAAAGCTGGACGTTTGTCTTTTTTGCTCCAGAGAGCACCGAAAGTGAAAAAAGGTGCTTTTGAGGATAGAGTGCTCAGGAAAGCAGAGAGGGCCAAATTGTCTGGGGCATTTGAAGGGGTTCCAGGAGGCAGTGAGGACCAGCATCACTTTTCCCCGCTGGCACCTTTGCTGTGGCAGCAAAAGCTGGACGTTTGTCTTTTTTGCTCCAGAGAGCGCCGAAAGTGAAAAAAGGTGCTTTTGAGGATAGAGTGCGCAGGAAAGCAGAGAGGGCCAAATTGTCTGGGGCATTTGAAGGGGTTCCAGGAGGCAGTGAGAACCAGCATCACTTTTCCCCGCTGGCACCTTTGCTGTGGCAGCAAAAGCTGGACGTTTGTCTTTTTTGCTCCAGACAGCGCCGAAAGTGAAAAAAGGTGCTTTTGAGGATAGAGTCCTCAGGAAAGCAGAGAGGGCCAAATTGTCTGGGGCATTTGAAGGGGTCCCAGGAGGCAGTGAGGACCAGCATCACTTTTCCCCGCTGGCACCTTTGTTCTGGCAGCAAAAGCTGGACGTTTGTCTTTTTTGCTCCAGAGAGCGCCGAAAGTGAAAAAAGGTGCTTTTGAGGATAAAGTCCTCAGGAAAGCAGAGAGGGCCAAATTGTCTGGGGCATTTGAAGGGGTTCCAGGAGGCAGTGAGGACCAGCATCACTTTTCCCCGCTGGCACCTTTGCTGTGGCAGCAAAAGCTGGACGTTTGTCTTTTTTGCTCCAGAGAGCACCGAAAGTGAAAAAAAGGTGCTTTTGAGGATAGAGTCCTCAGGAAAGCAGAGAGGGCCAAATTGTCTGGGGCATTTGAAGGGGTTCCAGGAGGCAGTGAGGACCAGCATCACTTTTCCCCGCTGGCACCTTTGCTGTGGCAGCAAAAGCTGGACGTTTGTCTTTTTTGCTCCAGAGAGCGCCGAAAGTGAAAAAAGGTGCTTTTGAGGATAGAGTCCTCAGGAAAGCAGAGAGGGCCAAATTGTCTGGGGCATTTGAAGGGGTTCCAGGAGGCAGTGAGGACCAGCATCACTTTTCCCCGCTGGCACCTTTGCTGTGGCAGCCAAAGCTGGACGTTTGTCTTTTTTGCTCCAGAGAGCGCCGAAAGTGAAAAAAGGTGCTTTTGAGGATAAAGTCCTCAGGAAAGCAGAGAGGGCCAAATTGTCTGGGGCATTTGAAGGGGTTCCAGGAGGCAGTGAGGACCAGCATCACTATTCCCCGCTGGCACCTTTGCTGTGGCAGCAAAAGCTGGACGTTTGTCTTTTTTGCTCCAGAGAGCGCCGAAAGTGAAAAAAGGTGCTTTTGAGGATAGAGTGCGCAGGAAAGCAGAGAGGGCCAAATTGTCTGGGGCATTTGAAGGGGATCCAGGAGGCAGTGAGAACCAGCATCACTTTTCCCCGCTGGCACCTTTGCTGTGGCAGCAAAAGCTGGACGTTTGTCTTTTTTGCTCCAGAGAGCGCCGAAAGTGGAAAAAGGTGCTTTTGAGGATAGATTCCTCAGGAAAGCAGAGAGGGCCAAATTGTCTGGGGCATTTGAAGGGGTTCCAGGAGGCAGTGAGGACCAGCATCACTTTTCCCCGCTGGCACCTTTGCTGTGGCAGCAAAAGCTGGACGTTTGTCTTTTTTGCTCCAGAGAGCGCCGAAAGTGAAAAAAGGTGCTTTTGCGGATAGAGTGCGCAGGAAAGCAGAGAGGGCCAAATTGTCTGGGGCATTTGAAGTGGTTCCAGGAGGCAGTGAGGACCAGCATCACTTTTCCCCGCTGGCACCTTTGCTGTGGCAGCAAAGGCTGGACGTTTGTCTTTTTTGCTCCAGAGAGCGCCGAAAGTGAAAAAAGGTGCTTTTGAGGATAGAGTCCTCAGGAAAGCAGAGAGGGCCAAATTGTCTGGGGCATTTGAAGGGGTTCCAGCAGGCAGTGAGGACCAGCATCACTTTTCCCCGCTGGCACCTTTGCTGTGGCAGCAAAAGCTGGACGTTTGTCTTTTTTGCTCCAGAGAGCGCCGAAAGTGAAAAAAGGTGCTTTTGAGGATAGAGTGCTCAGGAAAGCAGAGAGGGCCAAATTGTCTGGGGCATTTGAAGGGGTTCCAGGAGGCAGTGAGAACCAGCATCACTTTTCCCCGCTGGCACCTTTGCTGTGGCAGCAAAAGCTGGACGTTTGTCTTTTTTGCTCCAGAGAGCGCCGAAAGTGAAAAAAGGTGCTTTTGAGGATAGAGTCCTCAGGAAAGCAGAGAGGGCCAAATTGTCTGGGGCATTTGAAGGGGTTCCAGGAGGCAGTGAGAACCAGCATCACTTTTCCCCGCTGGCACCTTTGCTGTGGCAGCAAAAGCTGGACGTTTGTCTTTTTTGCTCCAGAGAGCGCCGAAAGTGAAAAAAGGTGCTTTTGAGGATAAAGACCTCAGGAAAGCAGAGAGGGCCAAATTGTCTGGGGCATTTGAAGGGGTCCCAGGAGGCAGTGAGGACCAGCATCACTTTTCCCCGCTGGCACCTTTGCTGTGGCAGCAAAAGCTGGACGTTTGTCTTTTTTGCTCCAGACAGCGCCGAAAGTGAAAAAAGGTGCTTTTGAGGATAGAGTCCTCAGGAAAGCAGAGAGGGCCAAATTGTCTGGGGCATTTGAAGGGGTTCCAGGAGGCAGTGAGGACCAGCATCACTTTTCCCCGCTGGCACCTTTGCTGTGGCAGCAAATGCTGGACGTTTGTCTTTTTTGCTCCAGACAGCGCCGAAAGTGAAAAAAGGTGCTTTTGACGATAGAGTCCTCAGGAAAGCAGAGAGGGCCAAATTGTCTGGGGCATTTGAAGGGGTTCCAGGAGGCAGTGAGGACCAGCATCACTATTCCCCGCTGGCACCTTTGCTGTGGCAGCAAATGCTGGACGTTTGTCTTTTTTGCTCCAGAGAGCGCCGAAAGTGAAAAAAGGTGCTTTTGGGGATAGAGTCCTCAGGAAAGCATAGAGGGCCAAATTGTCTGGGGCATTTGAAGGGGTTCCAGGAGGCAGTGAGAACCAGCATCACTTTTCCCCGCTGGCACCTTTGCTGTGGCAGCAAAAGCTGGACGTTTGTCTTTTTTGCTCCAGAGAGCACCGAAAGTGAAAAAAGGTGCTTTTGAGGATAGAGTGCTCAGGAAAGCAGAGAGGGCCAAATTGTCTGGGGCATTTGAAGGGGTTCCAGGAGGCAGTGAGGACCAGCATCACTTTTCCCCGCTGGCACCTTTGCTGTGGCAGCAAAAGCTGGACGTTTGTCTTTTTTGCTCCAGAGAGCGCCGAAAGTGAAAAAAGGTGCTTTTGCGGATAGAGTGCGCAGGAAAGCAGAGAGGGCCAAATTGTCTGGGGCATTTGAAGGGGTTCCAGGAGGCAGTGAGAACCAGCATCACTTTTCCCCGCTGGCACCTTTGCTGTGGCAGCAAAAGCTGGACGTTTGTCTTTTTTGCTCCAGACAGCGCCGAAAGTGAAAAAAGGTGCTTTTGAGGATAGAGTCCTCAGGAAAGCAGAGAGGGCCAAATTGTCTGGGGCATTTGAAGGGGTCCCAGGAGGCAGTGAGGACCAGCATCACTTTTCCCCGCTGGCACCTTTGCTCTGGCAGCAAAAGCTGGACGTTTGTATTTTTTGCTCCAGAGAGCGCCGAAAGTGAAAAAAGGTGCTTTTGAGGATAAAGTCCTCAGGAAAGCAGAGAGGGCCAAATTGTCTGGGGCATTTGAAGGGGTTCCAGGAGGCAGTGAGGACCAGCATCACTTTTCCCCGCTGGCACCTTTGCTGTGGCAGCAAAAGCTGGACGTTTGTCTTTTTTGCTCCAGAGAGCACCGAAAGTGAAAAAAAGGTGCTTTTGAGGATAGAGTCCTCAGGAAAGCAGAGAGGGCCAAATTGTCTGGGGCATTTGAAGGGGTTCCAGGAGGCAGTGAGGACCAGCATCACTTTTCCCCGCTGGCACCTTTGCTGTGGCAGCAAAAGCTGGACGTTTGTCTTTTTTGCTCCAGAGAGCGCCGAAAGTGAAAAAAGGTGCTTTTGACGATAGAGTCCTCAGGAAAGCAGAGAGGGCCAAATTGTCTGGGGCATTTGAAGGGGTTCCAGGAGGCAGTGAGGACCAGCATCACTTTTCCCCGCTGGCACCTTTGCTGTGGCAGCCAAAGCTGGACGTTTGTCTTTTTTGCTCCAGAGAGCGCCGAAAGTGAAAAAAGGTGCTTTTGAGGATAAAGTCCTCAGGAAAGCAGAGAGGGCCAAATTGTCTGGGGCATTTGAAGGGGTTCCAGGAGGCAGTGAGGACCAGCATCACTATTCCCCGCTGGCACCTTTGCTGTGGCAGCAAAAGCTGGACGTTTGTCTTTTTTGCTCCAGAGAGCGCCGAAAGTGAAAAAAGGTGCTTTTGAGGATAGAGTGCGCAGGAAAGCAGAGAGGGCCAAATTGTCTGGGGCATTTGAAGGGGATCCAGGAGGCAGTGAGAACCAGCATCACTTTTCCCCGCTGGCACCTTTGCTGTGGCAGCAAAAGCTGGACGTTTGTCTTTTTTGCTCCAGAGAGCGCCGAAAGTGGAAAAAGGTGCTTTTGAGGATAGAGTGCTCAGGAAAGCAGAGAGGGCCAAATTGTCTGGGGCATTTGAAGGGGTTCCAGGAGGCAGTGAGGACCAGCATCACTTTTCCCCGCTGGCACCTTTGCTGTGGCAGCAAAAGCTGGACGTTTGTCTTTTTTGCTCCAGAGAGCGCCGAAAGTGAAAAAAGGTGCTTTTGCGGATAGAGTGCGCAGGAAAGCAGAGAGGGCCAAATTGTCTGGGGCATTTGAAGTGGTTCCAGGAGGCAGTGAGGACCAGCATCACTTTTCCCCGCTGGCACCTTTGCTGTGGCAGCAAAGGCTGGACGTTTGTCTTTTTTGCTCCAGAGAGCGCCGAAAGTGAAAAAAGGTGCTTTTGAGGATAGAGTCCTCAGGAAAGCAGAGAGGGCCAAATTGTCTGGGGCATTTGAAGGGGTTCCAGCAGGCAGTGAGGACCAGCATCACTTTTCCCCGCTGGCACCTTTGCTGTGGCAGCAAAAGCTGGACGTTTGTCTTTTTTGCTCCAGAGAGCGCCGAAAGTGAAAAAAGGTGCTTTTGAGGATAGAGTGCTCAGGAAAGCAGAGAGGGCCAAATTGTCTGGGGCATTTGAAGGGGTTCCAGGAGGCAGTGAGAACCAGCATCACTTTTCCCCGCTGGCACCTTTGCTGTGGCAGCAAAAGCTGGACGTTTGTCTTTTTTGCTCCAGAGAGCGCCGAAAGTGAAAAAAGGTGCTTTTGAGGATAGAGTCCTCAGGAAAGCAGAGAGGGCCAAATTGTCTGGGGCATTTGAAGGGGTCCCAGGAGGCAGTGAGGACCAGCATCACTTTTCCCCGCTGGCACCTTTGCTGTGGCAGCCAAAGCTGGACGTTTGTCTTTTTTGCTCCAGACAGCGCCGAAAGTGAAAAAAGGTGCTTTTGAGGATAAAGTCCTCAGGAAAGCAGAGAGGGCCAAATTGTCTGGGGCATTTGAAGGGGTTCCAGGAGGCAGTGAGGACCAGCATCACTTTTCCCCGCTGGCACCTTTGCTGTGGCAGCAAAAGCTGGACGTTTGTCTTTTTTGCTCCAGAGAGCACCGAAAGTGAAAAAAGGTGCTTTTGAGGATAGAGTGCTCAGGAAAGCAGAGAGGGCCAAATTGTCTGGGGCATTTGAAGGGGTTCCAGGAGGCAGTGAGGACCAGCATCACTTTTCCCCGCTGGCACCTTTGCTGTGGCAGCAAAAGCTGGACGTTTGTCTTTTTTGCTCCAGAGAGCGCCGAAAGTTGAAAAAGGTGCTTTTGTGGATAGAGTGCGCAGGAAAGCAGAGAGGGCCAAATTGTCTGGTGCATTTGAAGGGGTTCCAGGAGGCAGTGAGAACCAGCATCACTTTTCCCCGCTGGCACCTTTGCTGTGGCAGCAAAAGCTGGACGTTTGTCTTTTTTGCTCCAGAGAGCGCCGAAAGTGAAAAAAGGTGCTTTTGAGGATAGAGTCCTCAGGAAAGCAGAGAGGGCCAAATTGTCTGGGGCATTTGAAGGGGTTCCAGGAGGCAGTGAGAACCAGCATCACTTTTCCCCGCTGGCACCTTTGCTGTGGCAGCAAAAGCTGGACGTTTGTCTTTTTTGCTCCAGAGAGCACCGAAAGTGAAAAAAGGTGCTTTTGAGGATAGAGTCCTCAGGAAAGCAGAGAGGGCCAAATTGTCTGGGGCATTTGAAGGGGTTCCAGGAGGCAGTGAGGACCAGCATCACTTTTCCCCGCTGGCACCTTTGCTGTGGCAGCAAAAGCTGGACGTTTGTCTTTTTTGCTCCAGAGAGCGCCGAAAGTGAAAAAAGGTGCTTTTGCGGATAGAGTGCGCAGGAAAGCAGAGAGGGCCAAATTGTCTGGGGCATTTGAAGGGGTTCCAGGAGGCAGTGAGAACCAGCATCACTTTTCCCCGCTGGCACCTTTGCTGTGGCAGCAAAAGCTGGACGTTTGTCTTTTTTGCTCCAGAGAGCGCCGAAAGTGAAAAAAGGTGCTTTTGAGGATAGAGTCCTCAGGAAAGCAGAGAGGGCCAAATTGTCTGGGGCATTTGAAGGGGTCCCAGGAGGCAGTGAGGACCAGCATCACTTTTCCCCGCTGGCACCTTTGCTCTGGCAGCAAAAGCTGGACGTTTGTCTTTTTTGCTCCAGAGAGCGCCGAAAGTGAAAAAGGGTGCTTTTGAGGATAGAGTCCTCAGGAAAGCAGAGAGGGCCAAATTGTCTGGGGCATTTGAAGGGGTTCCAGGAGGCAGTGAGGACCAGCATCACTTTTCCCCGCTGGCACCTTTGCTGTGGCAGCAAAAGCTGGACGTTTGTCTTTTTTGCTCCAGAGAGCACCGAAAGTGAAAAAAGGTGCTTTTGAGGATAGAGTCCTCAGGAAAGCAGAGAGGGCCAAATTGTCTGGGGCATTTGAAGGGGTTCCAGGAGGCAGTGAGGACCAGCATCACTTTTCCCCGCTGGCACCTTTGCTGTGGCAGCCAAAGCTGGACGTTTGTCTTTTTTGCTCCAGAGAGCGCCGAAAGTGAAAAAAGGTGCTTTTGAGGATAAAGTCCTCAGGAAAGCAGAGAGGGCCAAATTGTCTGGGGCATTTGAAGGGGTTCCAGGAGGCAGTGAGGACCAGCATCACTTTTCCCCGCTGGCACCTTTGCTGTGGCAGCAAAAGCTGGACGTTTGTCTTTTTTGCTCCAGAGAGCGCCGAAAGTGAAAAAAGGTGCTTTTGAGGATAGAGTCCTCAGGAAAGCAGAGAGGGCCAAATTGTCTGGGGCATTTGAAGGGGTTCCAGGAGGCAGTGAGGACCAGCATCACTTTTCCCCGCTGGCACCTTTGCTGTGGCAGCAAAAGCTGGACGTTTGTCTTTTTTGCTCCAGAGAGCGCCGAAAGTGAAAAAAGGTGCTTTTGAGGATAGAGTCCTCAGGAAAGCAGAGAGGGCCAAATTGTCTGGGGCATTTGAAGGGGTTCCAGGAGGCAGTGAGGACCAGCATCACTTTTCCCCGCTGGCACCTTTGCTGTGGCAGCAAAAGCTGGACGTTTGTCTTTTTTGCTCCAGAGAGCGCCGAAAGTGAAAAAAGGTGCTTTTGAGGATAGAGTCCTCAGGAAAGCAGAGAGGGCCAAATTGTCTGGGGCATTTGAAGGGGTTCCAGGAGGCAGTGAGGACCAGCATCACTTTTCCCCGCTGGCACCTTTGCTGTGGCAGCAAAAGCTGGACGTTTGTCTTTTTTGCTCCAGAGAGCGCCGAAAGTGAAAAAAGGTGCTTTTGCGGATAGAGTGCGCAGGAAAGCAGAGAGGGCCAAATTGTCTGGGGCATTTGAAGGGGTTCCAGGAGGCAGTGAGAACCAGCATCACTTTTCCCCGCTGGCACCTTTGCTGTGGCAGCAAAAGCTGGACGTTTGTCTTTTTTGCTTCAGAGAGCGCCGAAATTGAAAAAAGGTGCTTTTGAGGATAGAGTCCTCAGGAAAGCAGAGAGGGCCAAATTGTCTGGGGCATTTGAAGGGGTTCCAGGAGGCAGTGAGGACCAGCATCACTTTTCCCCGCTGGCACCTTTGCTGTGGCAGCAAAAGCTGGACGTTTGTCTTTTTTGCTCCAGAGAGCGCCGAAAGTGAAAAAAGGTGCTTTTGAGGATAGAGTCCTCAGGAAAGCAGAGAGGGCCAAATTGTCTGGGGCATTTGAAGGGGTTCCAGGAGGCAGTGAGGACCAGCATCACTTTTCCCAGCTGGCACCTTTGCTGTGGCAGCAAAAGCTGGACGTTTGTCTTTTTTGCTCCAGAGAGCGCCGAAAGTGAAAAAAGGTGCTTTTGAGGATAAAGTCCTCAGGAAAGCAGAGAGGGCCAAATTGTCTGGGGCATTTGAAGGGGTTCCAGGAGGCAGTGAGGACCAGCATCACTTTTCCCCGCTGGCACCTTTGCTGTGGCAGCAAAAGCTGGACGTTTGTCTTTTTTGCTCCAGAGAGCGCCGAAAGTGAAAAAAGGTGCTTTTGCGGATAGAGTGCGCAGGAAAGCAGAGAGGGCCAAATTGTCTGGGGCATTTGAAGGGGTTCCAGGAGGCAGTGAGAACCAGCATCACTTTTCCCCGCTGGCACCTTTGCTGTGGCAGCAAAAGCTGGACGTTTGTCTTTTTTGCTCCAGACAGCGCCGAAAGTGAAAAAAGGTGCTTTTGAGGATAGAGTCCTCAGGAAAGCAGAGAGGGCCAAATTGTCTGGGGCATTTGAAGGGGTCCCAGGAGGCAGTGAGGACCAGCATCACTTTTCCCCGCTGGCACCTTTGCTCTGGCAGCAAAAGCTGGACGTTTGTCTTTTTTGCTCCAGAGAGCGCCGAAAGTGAAAAAGGGTGCTTTTGAGGATAGAGTCCTCAGGAAAGCAGAGAGGGCCAAATTGTCTGGGGCATTTGAAGGGGTTCCAGGAGGCAGTGAGGACCAGCATCACTTTTCCCCGCTGGCACCTTTGCTGTGGCAGCAAAAGCTGGACGTTTGTCTTTTTTGCTCCAGAGAGCACCGAAAGTGAAAAAAGGTGCTTTTGAGGATAGAGTCCTCAGGAAAGCAGAGAGGGCCAAATTGTCTGGGGCATTTGAAGGGGTTCCAGGAGGCAGTGAGGACCAGCATCACTTTTCCCCGCTGGCACCTTTGCTGTGGCAGCAAAAGCTGGACGTTTGTCTTTTTTGCTCCAGAGAGCGCCGAAAGTGAAAAAAGGTGCTTTTGAGGATAGAGTCCTCAGGAAAGCAGAGAGGGCCAAATTGTCTGGGGCATTTGAAGGGGTTCCAGGAGGCAGTGAGGACCAGCATCACTTTTCCCCGCTGGCACCTTTGCTGTGGCAGCAAAAGCTGGACGTTTGTCTTTTTTGCTCCAGAGAGCGCCGAAAGTGAAAAAAGGTGCTTTTGGGGATAGAGTGCGCAGGAAAGCAGAGAGGGCCAAATTGTCTGGGGCATTTGAAGGGGTTCCAGGAGGCAGTGAGAACCAGCATCACTTTTCCCCGCTGGCACCTTTGCTTTGGCAGCAAAAGCTGGACGTTTGTCTTTTTTGCTCCAGAGAGCGCCGAAAGTGAAAAAAGGTGCTTTTGAGGATAGAGTCCTCAGGAAAGCAGAGAGGGCCAAATTGTCTGGGGCATTTGAAGGGGTTCCAGGAGGCAGTGAGGACCAGCATCACTTTTCCCCGCTGGCACCTTTGCTGTGGCAGCAAAAGCTGGACGTTTGTCTTTTTTGCTCCAGAGAGCGCCGAAAGTGAAAAAAGGTGCTTTTGCGGATAGAGTGCGCAGGAAAGCAGAGAGGGCCAAATTGTCTGGGGCATTTGAAGGGGTTCCAGGAGGCAGTGAGAACCAGCATCACTTTTCCCCGCTGGCACCTTTGCTGTGGCAGCAAAAGCTGGACGTTTGTCTTTTTTGCTTCAGAGAGCGCCGAAATTGAAAAAAGGTGCTTTTGAGGATAGAGTCCTCAGGAAAGCAGAGAGGGCCAAATTGTCTGGGGCATTTGAAGGGGTTCCAGGAGGCAGTGAGGACCAGCATCACTTTTCCCCGCTGGCACCTTTGCTGTGGCAGCAAAAGCTGGACGTTTGTCTTTTTTGCTCCAGAGAGCGCCGAAAGTGAAAAAAGGTGCTTTTGAGGATAGAGTCCTCAGGAAAGCAGAGAGGGCCAAATTGTCTGGGGCATTTGAAGGGGTTCCAGGAGGCAGTGAGGACCAGCATCACTTTTCCCCGCTGGCACCTTTGCTGTGGCAGCAAAAGCTGGACGTTTGTCTTTTTTGCTCCAGAGAGCGCCGAAAGTGAAAAAAGGTGCTTTTGAGGATAAAGTCCTCAGGAAAGCAGAGACGGCCAAATTGTCTGGGGCATTTGAAGGGGTTCCAGGAGGCAGTGAGGACCAGCATCACTTTTCCCCGCTGGCACCTTTGCTGTGGCAGCAAAAGCTGGACGTTTGTCTTTTTTGCTCCAGAGAGCGCCGAAAGTGAAAAAAGGTGCTTTTGCGGATAGAGTGCGCAGGAAAGCAGAGAGGGCCAAATTGTCTGGGGCATTTGAAGGGGTTCCAGGAGGCAGTGAGAACCAGCATCACTTTTCCCCGCTGGCACCTTTGCTGTGGCAGCAAAAGCTGGACGTTTGTCTTTTTTGCTCCAGACAGCGCCGAAAGTGAAAAAAGGTGCTTTTGAGGATAGAGTCCTCAGGAAAGCAGAGAGGGCCAAATTGTCTGGGGCATTTGAAGGGGTCCCAGGAGGCAGTGAGGACCAGCATCACTTTTCCCCGCTGGCACCTTTGCTCTGGCAGCAAAAGCTGGACGTTTGTCTTTTTTGCTCCAGAGAGCGCCGAAAGTGAAAAAGGGTGCTTTTGAGGATAGAGTCCTCAGGAAAGCAGAGAGGGCCAAATTGTCTGGGGCATTTGAAGGGGTTCCAGGAGGCAGTGAGGACCAGCATCACTTTTCCCCGCTGGCACCTTTGCTGTGGCAGCAAAAGCTGGACGTTTGTCTTTTTTGCTCCAGAGAGCACCGAAAGTGAAAAAAGGTGCTTTTGAGGATAGAGTCCTCAGGAAAGCAGAGAGGGCCAAATTGTCTGGGGCATTTGAAGGGGTTCCAGGAGGCAGTGAGGACCAGCATCACTTTTCCCCGCTGGCACCTTTGCTGTGGCAGCAAAAGCTGGACGTTTGTCTTTTTTGCTCCAGAGAGCGCCGAAAGTGAAAAAAGGTGCTTTTGAGGATAGAGTCCTCAGGAAAGCAGAGAGGGCCAAATTGTCTGGGGCATTTGAAGGGGTTCCAGGAGGCAGTGAGGACCAGCATCACTTTTCCCCGCTGGCACCTTTGCTGTGGCAGCCAAAGCTGGACGTTTGTCTTTTTTGCTCCAGAGAGCGCCGAAAGTGAAAAAAGGTGCTTTTGCGGATAGAGTGCGCAGTAAAGCAGAGAGGGCCAAATTGTCTGGGGCATTTGAAGGGGTTCCAGGAGGCAGTGAGAACCAGCATCACTTTTCCCCGCTGGCACCTTTGCTGTGGCAGCAAAAGCTGGACGTTTGTCTTTTTTGCTCCAGAGAGCGCCGAAAGTGAAAAAAGGTGCTTTTGAGGATAAAGTCCTCAGGAAAGCAGAGAGGGCCAAATTGTCTGGGGCATTTGAAGGGGTTCCAGGAGGCAGTGAGGACCAGCATCACTTTTCCCCGCTGGCACCTTTGCTGTGGCAGCAAAAGCTGGACGTTTGTCTTTTTTGCTCCAGAGAGCGCCGAAAGTGAAAAAAGGTGCTTTTGAGGATAGAGTCCTCAGGAAAGCAGAGAGGGCCAAATTGTCTGGGGCATTTGAAGGGGTTCCAGGAGGCAGTGAGGACCAGCATCACTTTTCCCCGCTGGCACCTTTGCTGTGGCAGCAAAAGCTGGACGTTTGTCTTTTTTGCTCCAGAGAGCGCCGAAAGTGAAAAAAGGTGCTTTTGGGGATAGAGTGCGCAGGAAAGCAGAGAGGGCCAAATTGTCTGGGGCATTTGAAGGGGTTCCAGGAGGCAGTGAGAACCAGCATCACTTTTCCCCGCTGGCACCTTTGCTTTGGCAGCAAAAGCTGGACGTTTGTCTTTTTTGCTCCAGAGAGCGCCGAAAGTGAAAAAAGGTGCTTTTGAGGATAGAGTCCTCAGGAAAGCAGAGAGGGCCAAATTGTCTGGGGCATTTGAAGGGGTTCCAGGAGGCAGTGAGGACCAGCATCACTTTTCCCCGCTGGCACCTTTGCTGTGGCAGCAAAAGCTGGACGTTTGTCTTTTTTGCTCCAGAGAGCGCCGAAAGTGAAAAAAGGTGCTTTTGCGGATAGAGTGCGCAGGAAAGCAGAGAGGGCCAAATTGTCTGGGGCATTTGAAGGGGTTCCAGGAGGCAGTGAGGACCAGCATCACTTTTCCCCGCTGGCACCTTTGCTGTGGCAGCAAAAGCTGGACGTTTGTCTTTTTTGCTTCAGAGAGCGCCGAAATTGAAAAAAGGTGCTTTTGAGGATAGAGTCCTCAGGAAAGCAGAGAGGGCCAAATTGTCTGGGGCATTTGAAGGGGTTCCAGGAGGCAGTGAGGACCAGCATCACTTTTCCCCGCTGGCACCTTTGCTGTGGCAGCAAAAGCTGGACGTTTGTCTTTTTTGCTCCAGAGAGCGCCGAAAGTGAAAAAAGGTGCTTTTGAGGATAGAGTCCTCAGGAAAGCAGAGAGGGCCAAATTGTCTGGGGCATTTGAAGGGGTTCCAGCAGGCAGTGAGGACCAGCATCACTTTTCCCCGCTGGCACCTTTGCTGTGGCAGCAAAAGCTGGACGTTTGTCTTTTTTGCTCCAGAGAGCGCCGAAAGTGAAAAAAGGTGCTTTTGAGGATAAAGTCCTCAGGAAAGCAGAGAGGGCCAAATTGTCTGGGGCATTTGAAGGGGTTCCAGGAGGCAGTGAGGACCAGCATCACTTTTCCCCGCTGGCACCTTTGGTCTGGCAGCAAAAGCTGGACGTTTGTCTTTTTTGCTCCAGACAGCGCCGAAAGTGAAAAAAGGTGCTTTTGAGGATAGAGTCCTCAGGAAAGCAGAGAGGGCCAAATTGTCTGGGGCATTTGAAGGGGTTCCAGGAGGCAGTGAGAACCAGCATCACTATTCCCCGCTGGCACCTTTGCTGTGGCAGCAAAAGCTGGACGTTTGTCTTTTTTGCTCCAGAGAGCGCCGAAAGTGAAAAAAGGTGCTTTTGGGGATAGAGTCCTCAGGAAAGCAGAGAGGGCCAAATTGTCTGGGGCATTTGAAGGGGTTCCAGGAGGCATTGAGAACCAGCATCACTTTTCCCCGCTGGCACTTTTGCTGTGGCAGCAAAAGCTGGACGTTTGTCTTTTTTGCTCCAGAGAGCGCCGAAAGTGAAAAAAGGTGCTTTTGAGGATAGAGTGCTCAGGAAAGCAGAGAGGGCCAAATTGTCTGGGGCATTTGAAGGGGTTCCAGGAGGCAGTGAGGACCAGCATCACTTTTCCCCGCTGGCACCTTTGCTGTGGCAGCAAAAGCTGGACGTTTGTCTTTTTTGCTCCAGAGAGCGCCGAAAGTGAAAAAAGGTGCTTTTGAGAATAAAGTTCTCAGGAAAGCAGAGAGGGCCAAATTGTCTGGGGCATTTGAAGGGGTTCAAGGAGGCAGTGAGAATCAGCATCACTTTTCCCCGCTGGCACCTTTGCTGTGGCAGCAAAAGCTGGACGTTTGTCTTTTTTGCTCCAGAGAACGCCGAAAGTGGAAAAAGGTGCTTTTGAGGATAGAGTCCTCAGGAAAGCAGAGAGGGCCAAATTGTCTGGGGCATTTGAAGGGGTTCCAGGAGGCAGTGAGGACCAGCATCACTTTTCCCCGCTGGCACTTTTGCTCTGGCAGCAAAAGCTGGACGTTTGTCTTTTTTGCTCCAGAGAGCGCCGAAAGTGAAAAAAGGTGCTTTTGCGGATAGAGTGCGCAGGAAAGCAGAGAGGGCCAAATTGTCTGGGGCATTTGAAGGGGTTCCAGGAGGCAGTGAGAACCAGCATCACTTTTCTCTGCTGGCACTTTTGCTGTGGCAGCAAAAGCTGGACGTTTGTCTTTTTTGCTCCAGAGAGCACCGAAAGTGAAAAAAGGTGCTTTTGAGGATAGAGTCCTCAGGAAAGCAGAGAGGGCCAAATTGTCTGGGGCATTTGAAGGGGTTCCAGGAGGCAGTGAGGACCAGCATCACTTTTCCCCGCTGGCACCTTTGCTGTGGCAGCAAAAGCTGGACGTTTGTCTTTTTTGCTCCAGAGAGCGCCGAAAGTGAAAAAAGGTGCTTTTGAGGATAGAGTCCTCAGGAAAGCAGAGAGGGCCAAATTGTCTGGGGCATTTGAAGGGGTTCCAGGAGGCAGTGAGGACCAGCATCACTTTTCCCCGCTGGCACCTTTGCTGTGGCAGCCAAAGCTGGACGTTTGTCTTTTTTGCTCCAGAGAGCGCCGAAAGTGAAAAAAGGTGCTTTTGAGGATAAAGTCCTCAGGAAAGCAGAGAGGGCCAAATTGTCTGGGGCATTTGAAGGGGTTCCAGGAGGCAGTGAGGACCAGCATCACTTTTCCCCGCTGGCACCTTTGCTGTGGCAGCAAAAGCTGGACGTTTGTCTTTTTTGCTCCAGAGAGCGCCGAAAGTGAAAAAAGGTGCTTTTGAGGATAGAGTCCTCAGGAAAGCAGAGAGGGCCAAATTGTCTGGGGCATTTGAAGGGGTTCCAGGAGGCAGTGAGGACCAGCATCACTTTTCCCCGCTGGCACCTTTGCTGTGGCAGCAAAAGCTGGACGTTTGTCTTTTTTGCTCCAGAGAGCGCCGAAAGTGAAAAAAGGTGCTTTTGAGGATAGAGTCCTCAGGAAAGCAGAGAGGGCCAAATTGTCTGGGGCATTTGAAGGGGTTCCAGGAGGCAGTGAGGACCAGCATCACTTTTCCCCGCTGGCACCTTTGCTGTGGCAGCAAAAGCTGGACGTTTGTCTTTTTTGCTCCAGAGAGCGCCGAAAGTGAAAAAAGGTGCTTTTGGGGATAGAGTGCGCAGGAAAGCAGAGAGGGCCAAATTGTCTGGGGCATTTGAAGGGGTTCCAGGAGGCAGTGAGAACCAGCATCACTTTTCCCCGCTGGCACCTTTGCTTTGGCAGCAAAAGCTGGACGTTTGTCTTTTTTGCTCCAGAGAGCGCCGAAAGTGAAAAAAGGTGCTTTTGAGGATAGAGTGCTCAGGAAAGCAGAGAGGGCCAAATTGTCTGGGGCATTTGAAGGGGTTCCAGGAGGCAGTGAGGACCAGCATCACTTTTCCCCGCTGGCACCTTTGCTGTGGCAGCAAAAGCTGGACGTTTGTCTTTTTTGCTCCAGAGAGCGCCGAAAGTGAAAAAAGGTGCTTTTGCGGATAGAGTGCGCAGGAAAGCAGAGAGGGCCAAATTGTCTGGGGCATTTGAAGGGGTTCCAGGAGGCAGTGAGAACCAGCATCACTTTTCCCCGCTGGCACCTTTGCTGTGGCAGCAAAAGCTGGACGTTTGTCTTTTTTGCTTCAGAGAGCGCCGAAATTGAAAAAAGGTGCTTTTGAGGATAGAGTCCTCAGGAAAGCAGAGAGGGCCAAATTGTCTGGGGCATTTGAAGGGGTTCCAGGAGGCAGTGAGGACCAGCATCACTTTTCCCCGCTGGCACCTTTGCTGTGGCAGCAAAAGCTGGACGTTTGTCTTTTTTGCTCCAGAGAGCGCCGAAAGTGAAAAAAGGTGCTTTTGAGGATAGAGTCCTCAGGAAAGCAGAGAGGGCCAAATTGTCTGGGGCATTTGAAGGGGTTCCAGGAGGCAGTGAGGACCAGCATCACTTTTCCCCGCTGGCACCTTTGCTGTGGCAGCAAAAGCTGGACGTTTGTCTTTTTTGCTCCAGAGAGCGCCGAAAGTGAAAAAAGGTGCTTTTGAGGATAAAGTCCTCAGGAAAGCAGAGAGGGCCAAATTGTCTGGGGCATTTGAAGGGGTTCCAGGAGGCAGTGAGGACCAGCATCACTTTTCCCCGCTGGCACCTTTGGTCTGGCAGCAAAAGCTGGACGTTTGTCTTTTTTGCTCCAGACAGCGCCGAAAGTGAAAAAAGGTGCTTTTGAGGATAGAGTCCTCAGGAAAGCAGAGAGGGCCAAATTGTCTGGGGCATTTGAAGGGGTTCCAGGAGGCAGTGAGAACCAGCATCACTATTCCCCGCTGGCACCTTTGCTGTGGCAGCAAAAGCTGGACGTTTGTCTTTTTTGCTCCAGAGAGCGCCGAAAGTGAAAAAAGGTGCTTTTGGGGATAGAGTCCTCAGGAAAGCAGAGAGGGCCAAATTGTCTGGGGCATTTGAAGGGGTTCCAGGAGGCATTGAGAACCAGCATCACTTTTCCCCGCTGGCACTTTTGCTGTGGCAGCAAAAGCTGGACGTTTGTCTTTTTTGCTCCAGAGAGCGCCGAAAGTGAAAAAAGGTGCTTTTGAGGATAGAGTGCTCAGGAAAGCAGAGAGGGCCAAATTGTCTGGGGCATTTGAAGGGGTTCCAGGAGGCAGTGAGGACCAGCATCACTTTTCCCCGCTGGCACCTTTGCTGTGGCAGCAAAAGCTGGACGTTTGTCTTTTTTGCTCCAGAGAGCGCCGAAAGTGAAAAAAGGTGCTTTTGAGAATAAAGTCCTCAGGAAAGCAGAGAGGGCCAAATTGTCTGGGGCATTTGAAGGGGTTCAAGGAGGCAGTGAGAATCAGCATCACTTTTCCCCGCTGGCACCTTTGCTGTGGCAGCAAAAGCTGGACGTTTGTCTTTTTTGCTCCAGAGAACGCCGAAAGTGGAAAAAGGTGCTTTTGAGGATAGAGTCCTCAGGAAAGCAGAGAGGGCCAAATTGTCTGGGGCATTTGAAGGGGTTCCAGGAGGCAGTGAGGACCAGCATCACTTTTCCCCGCTGGCACTTTTGCTCTGGCAGCAAAAGCTGGACGTTTGTCTTTTTTGCTCCAGAGAGCGCCGAAAGTGAAAAAAGGTGCTTTTGCGGATAGAGTGCGCAGGAAAGCAGAGAGGGCCAAATTGTCTGGGGCATTTGAAGGGGTTCCAGGAGGCAGTGAGAACCAGCATCACTTTTCTCTGCTGGCACTTTTGCTGTGGCAGCAAAAGCTGGACGTTTGTCTTTTTTGCTCCAGAGAGCGCCGAAAGTGAAAAAAGGTGCTTTTGAGGATAGAGTGCTCAGGAAAGCAGAGAGGGCCAAATTGTCTGGGGCATTTGAAGGGGTTCCAGGAGGCAGTGAGGACCAGCATCACTTTTCCCCGCTGGCACCTTTGCTGTGGCAGCAAAAGCTGGACGTTTGTCTTTTTTGCTCCAGAGAGCGCCGAAAGTGAAAAAAGGTGCTTTTGAGGATAGAGTGCTCAGGAAAGCAGAGAGGGCCAAATTGTCTGGGGCATTTGAAGGGGTTCCAGGAGGCAGTGAGAACCAGCATCACTTTTCCCCGCTGGCACCTTTGCTGTGGCAGCAAAAGCTGGACGTTTGTCTTTTTTGCTCCAGAGAGCGCCGAAAGTGAAAAAAGGTGCTTTTGAGGATAGAGTCCTCAGGAAAGCAGAGAGGGCCAAATTGTCTGGGGCATTTGAAGGGGTTCCAGGAGGCAGTGAGGACCAGCATCACTTTTCCCCGCTGGCACCTTTGCTGTGGCAGCAAAAGCTGGACGTTTGTCTTTTTTGCTCCAGAGAGCACCGAAAGTGAAAAAAGGTGCTTTTGCGGATAGAGTGCGCAGGAAAGCAGAGAGGGCCAAATTGTCTGGGGCATTTGAAGGGGTTCCAGGAGGCAGTGAGAACCAGCATCACTTTTCCCTGCTGGCACTTTTGCTGTGGCAGCAAAAGCTGGACGTTTGTCTTTTTTGCTCCAGAGAGCGCCGAAAGTGAAAAAAGGTGCTTTTGAGGATAGAGTGCTCAGGAAAGCAGAGAGGGCCAAATTGTCTGGGGCATTTGAAGGGGTTCCAGGAGGCAGTGAGGACCAGCATCACTTTTCCCCGCTGGCACCTTTGCTGTGGCAGCAAAAGCTGGACGTTTGTCTTTTTTGCTCCAGAGAGCGCCGAAAGTGAAAAAAGGTGCTTTTGAGGATAAAGTCCTCAGGAAAGCAGAGAGGGCCAAATTGTCTGGGGCATTTGAAGGGGTTCCAGGAGGCAGTGAGAACCAGCATCACTTTTCCCCGCTGGCACCTTTGCTGTGGCAGCAAAAGCTGGACGTTTGTCTTTTTTGCTCCAGAGAGCGCCGAAAGTGAAAAAAGGTGCTTTTGAGGATAGAGTCCTCAGGAAAGCAGAGAGGGCCAAATTGTCTGGGGCATTTGAAGGGGTTCCAGGAGGCAGTGAGGACCAGCATCACTTTTCCCCACTGGCACCTTTGCTGTGGCAGCAAAAGCTGGACGTTTGTCTTTTTTGCTCCAGAGAGCGCCGAAAGTGAAAAAAGGTGCTTTTGGGGATAGAGTGCGCAGGAAAGCAGAGAGGGCCAAATTGTCTGGGGCATTTGAAGGGGTTCCAGGAGGCAGTGAGAACCAGCATCACTTTTCCCCGCTGGCACCTTTGCTGTGGCAGCAAAAGCTGGACGTTTGTCTTTTTTGCTCCAGAGAGCGCCGAAAGTGAAAAAAGGTGCTTTTGAGGATAGAGTCCTCAGGAAAGCAGAGAGGGCCAAATTGTCTGGGGCATTTGAAGGGGTTCCAGGAGGCAGTGAGGACCAGCATCACTTTTCCCCGCTGGCACCTTTGCTGTGGCAGCAAAAGCTGGACGTTTGTCTTTTTTGCTCCAGAGAGCGCCGAAAGTGAAAAAAGGTGCTTTTGCGGATAGAGTGCGCAGGAAAGCAGAGAGGGCCAAATTGTCTGGGGCATTTGAAGGGGTTCCAGGAGGCAGTGAGAACCAGCATCACTTTTCCCCGCTGGCACCTTTGCTGTGGCAGCAAAAGCTGGACGTTTGTCTTTTTTGGTCCAGAGAGCGCCGAAAGTGAAAAAAGGTGCTTTAGAGGATAGAGTCCTCAGGAAAGCAGAGAGGGCCAAATTGTCTGGGGCATTTGAAGGGGTCCCAGGAGGCAGTGAGGACCAGCATCACTTTTCCCCGCTGGCACCTTTGCTCTGGCAGGAAAAGCTGGACGTTTGTCTTTTTTGCTCCAGACAGCGCCGAAAGTGAAAAAAGGTGCTTTTGAGGATAAAGTCCTCAGGAAAGCAGAGAGGGCCAAATTGTCTGGGGCATTTGAAGGGGTTCCAGGAGGCAGTGAGGACCAGCATCACTTTTCCCCGCTGGCACATTTGGTCTGGCAGCAAAAGCTGGACGTTTGTCTTTTTTGCTCCAGAGAGCGCCGAAAGTGAAAAAAGGTGCTTTTGCGGATAGAGTGCGCAGGAAAGCAGAGAGGGCCAAATTGTCTGGGGCATTTGAAGGGGTTCCAGGAGGCAGTGAGAACCAGCATCACTTTTCCCTGCTGGCACTTTTGCTGTGGCAGCAAAAGCTGGACGTTTGTCTTTTTTGCTCCAGAGAGCGCCGAAAGTGAAAAAAGGTGCTTTTGAGGATAGAGTGCTCAGGAAAGCAGAGAGGGCCAAATTGTCTGGGGCATTTGAAGGGGTTCCAGGAGGCAGTGAGAACCAGCATCACTTTTCCCCGCTGGCACCTTTGCTGTGGCAGCAAAAGCTGGACGTTTGTCTTTTTTGCTCCAGAGAGCGCCGAAAGTGAAAAAAGGTGCTTTTGAGGATAGAGTCCTCAGGAAAGCAGAGAGGGCCAAATTGTCTGGGGCATTTGAAGGGGTTCCAGGAGGCAGTGAGGACCAGCATCACTTTTCCCCGCTGGCACCTTTGCTATGGCAGCAAAAGCTGGACGTTTGTCTTTTTTGCTCCAGAGAGCGCCGAAAGTGAAAAAAGGTGCTTTTGCGGATAGAGTGCGCAGGAAAGCAGAGAGGGCCAAATTGTCTGGGGCATTTGAAGGGGTTCCAGGAGGCAGTGAGAACCAGCATCACTTTTCCCCGCTGGCACCTTTGCTGTGGCAGCAAAAGCTGGACGTTTGTCTTTTTTGCTCCAGAGAGCGCCGAAAGTGAAAAAAGGTGCTTTTGACGATAGAGTCCTCAGGAAAGCAGAGAGGGCCAAATTGTCTGGGGCATTTGAAGGGGTTCCAGGAGGCAGTGAGGACCAGCATCACTTTTCCCCGCTGGCACCTTTGCTGTGGCAGCAAAAGCTGGACGTTTGTCTTTTTTGCTCCAGAGAGCGCCGAAAGTGAAAAAAGGTGCTTTTGAGGATAGAGTCCTCAGGAAAGCAGAGAGGGCCAAATTGTCTGGGGCATTTGAAGGGGTTCCAGGAGGCAGTGAGGACCAGCATCACTTTTCCCCGCTGGCACCTTTGCTGTGGCAGCAAAAGCTGAATTTTTGTCTTTTTTGTGCAGAGAGCGCCGAAAGTGAAAAAAGGTGCTTTTGAGGATAGAGTGCTCAGGAAAGCAGAGAGGGCCAAATTGTCTGGGGCATTTGAAGGGGTTCCAGGAGGCAGTGAGGACCAGCATCACTTTTCCCCGCTGGCACCTTTGCTGTGGCAGCAAAAGCTGGACGTTTGTCTTTTTTGCTCCAGAGAGCGCCGAAAGTGAAAAAAGGTGCTTTTGAGGATAGAGTGCTCAGGAAAGCAGAGAGGGCCAAATTGTCTGGGGCATTTGAAGGGGTTCCAGGAGGCAGTGAGAACCAGCATCACTTTTCCCCGCTGGCACCTTTGCTGTGGCAGCAAAAGCTGGACGTTTGTCTTTTTTGCTCCAGAGAGCGCCGAAAGTGAAAAAAGGTGCTTTTGAGGATAGAGTCCTCAGGAAAGCAGAGAGGGCCAAATTGTCTGGGGCATTTGAAGGGGTTCCAGGAGGCAGTGAGGACCAGCATCACTTTTCCCCACTGGCACCTTTGCTGTGGCAGCAAAAGCTGGACGTTTGTCTTTTTTGCTCCAGAGAGCGCTGAAAGTGAAAAAAGGTGCTTTTGGGGATAGAGTCCTCAGGAAAGCAGAGAGGGCCAAATTGTCTGGGGCATTTGAAGGGGTTCCAGGAGGCAGTGAGAACCAGCATCACTTTTCCCCGCTGGCACCTTTGCTGTGGCAGCAAAAGCTGGACGTTTGTCTTTTTTGCTCCAGAGAGCGCCGAAAGTGAAAAAAGGTGCTTTTGACGATAGAGTCCTCAGGAAAGCAGAGAGGGCCAAATTGTCTGGGGCATTTGAAGGGGTTCCAGGAGGCAGTGAGGACCAGCATCACTTTTCCCCGCTGGCACCTTTGCTGTGGCAGCCAAAGCTGGACGTTTGTCTTTTTTGCTCCAGAGAGCGCCGAAAGTGAAAAAAGGTGCTTTTGAGGATAAAGTCCTCAGGAAAGCAGAGAGGGCCAAATTGTCTGGGGCATTTGAAGGGGTTCCAGGAGGCAGTGAGGACCAGCATCACTATTCCCTGCTGGCACCTTTGCTGTGGCAGCAAAAGCTGGACGTTTGTCTTTTTTGCTCCAGAGAGCGCCGAAAGTGAAAAAAGGTGCTTTTGAGGATAGAGTGCGCAGGAAAGCAGAGAGGGCCAAATTGTCTGGGGCATTTGAAGGGGATCCAGGAGGCAGTGAGAACCAGCATCACTTTTCCCCGCTGGCACCTTTGCTGTGGCAGCAAAAGCTGGACGTTTGTCTTTTTTGCTCCAGAGAGCGCCGAAAGTGGAAAAAGGTGCTTTTGAGGATAGATTCCTCAGGAAAGCAGAGAGGGCCAAATTGTCTGGGGCATTTGAAGGGGTTCCAGGAGGCAGTGAGGACCAGCATCACTTTTCCCCGCTGGCACCTTTGCTGTGGCAGCAAAAGCTGGACGTTTGTCTTTTTTGCTCCAGACAGCGCCGAAAGTGAAAAAAGGTGCTTTTGAGGATAGAGTCCTCAGGAAAGCAGAGAGGGCCAAATTGTCTGGGGCATTTGAAGGGGTCCCAGGAGGCAGTGAGGACCAGCATCACTTTTCCCCGCTGGCACCTTTGCTCTGGCAGGAAAAGCTGGACGTTTGTCTTTTTTGCTCCAGAGAGCGCCGAAAGTGAAAAAAGGTGCTTTTGAGGATAAAGTCCTCAGGAAAGCAGAGAGGGCCAAATTGTCTGGGGCATTTGAAGGGGTTCCAGGAGGCAGTGAGGACCAGCATCACTTTTCCCCGCTGGCACCTTTGCTGTGGCAGCAAAAGCTGGACGTTTGTCTTTTTTGCTCCAGAGAGCACCGAAAGTGAAAAAAGGTGCTTTTGAGGATAGAGTGCTCAGGAAAGCAGAGAGGGCCAAATTGTCTGGGGCATTTGAAGGGGTTCCAGGAGGCAGTGAGGACCAGCATCACTTTTCCCCGCTGGCACCTTTGCTGTGGCAGCAAAAGCTGGACGTTTGTCTTTTTTGCTCCAGAGAGCGCCGAAAGTTGAAAAAGGTGCTTTTGTGGATAGAGTGCGCAGGAAAGCAGAGAGGGCCAAATTGTCTGGGGCATTTGAAGGGGTTCCAGGAGGCAGTGAGAACCAGCATCACTTTTCCCCGCTGGCACCTTTGCTGTGGCAGCAAAAGCTGGACGTTTGTCTTTTTTGCTCCAGAGAGCGCCGAAAGTGAAAAAAGGTGCTTTTGAGGATAGAGTCCTCAGGAAAGCAGAGAGGGCCAAATTGTCTGGGGCATTTGAAGGGGTTCCAGGAGGCAGTGAGAACCAGCATCACTTTTCCCCGCTGGCACCTTTGCTGTGGCAGCAAAAGCTGGACGTTTGTCTTTTTTGCTCCAGAGAGCACCGAAAGTGAAAAAAGGTGCTTTTGAGGATAGAGTCCTCAGGAAAGCAGAGAGGGCCAAATTGTCTGGGGCATTTGAAGGGGTTCCAGGAGGCAGTGAGGACCAGCATCACTTTTCCCCGCTGGCACCTTTGCTGTGGCAGCAAAAGCTGGACGTTTGTCTTTTTTGCTCCAGAGAGCGCCGAAAGTGAAAAAAGGTGCTTTTGCGGATAGAGTGCGCAGGAAAGCAGAGAGGGCCAAATTGTCTGGGGCATTTGAAGGGGTTCCAGGAGGCAGTGAGAACCAGCATCACTTTTCCCCGCTGGCACCTTTGCTGTGGCAGCAAAAGCTGGACGTTTGTCTTTTTTGCTCCAGACAGCGCCGAAAGTGAAAAAAGGTGCTTTTGAGGATAGAGTCCTCAGGAAAGCAGAGAGGGCCAAATTGTCTGGGGCATTTGAAGGGGTTCCAGGAGGCAGTGAGGACCAGCATCACTTTTCCCCGCTGGCACCTTTGCTCTGGCAGCAAAAGCTGGACGTTTGTCTTTTTTGCTCCAGAGAGCGCCGAAAGTGAAAAAGGGTGCTTTTGAGGATAGAGTCCTCAGGAAAGCAGAGAGGGCCAAATTGTCTGGGGCATTTGAAGGGGTTCCAGGAGGCAGTGAGGACCAGCATCACTTTTCCCCGCTGGCACCTTTGCTGTGGCAGCAAAAGCTGGACGTTTGTCTTTTTTGCTCCAGAGAGCACCGAAAGTGAAAAAAGGTGCTTTTGAGGATAGAGTCCTCAGGAAAGCAGAGAGGGCCAAATTGTCTGGGGCATTTGAAGGGGTTCCAGGAGGCAGTGAGGACCAGCATCACTTTTCCCCGCTGGCACCTTTGCTGTGGCAGCAAAAGCTGGACGTTTGTCTTTTTTGCTCCAGAGAGCGCCGAAAGTGAAAAAAGGTGCTTTTGAGGATAGAGTCCTCAGGAAAGCAGAGAGGGCCAAATTGTCTGGGGCATTTGAAGGGGTTCCAGGAGGCAGTGAGGACCAGCATCACTTTTCCCCGCTGGCACCTTTGCTGTGGCAGCCAAAGCTGGACGTTTGTCTTTTTTGCTCCAGAGAGCGCCGAAAGTGAAAAAAGGTGCTTTTGAGGATAAAGTCCTCAGGAAAGCAGAGAGGGCCAAATTGTCTGGGGCATTTGAAGGGGTTCCAGGAGGCAGTGAGGACCAGCATCACTTTTCCCCGCTGGCACCTTTGCTGTGGCAGCAAAAGCTGGATGTTTGTCTTTTTTGCTCCAGAGAGCGCCGAAAGTGAAAAAAGGTGCTTTTGAGGATAGAGTCCTCAGGAAAGCAGAGAGGGCCAAATTGTCTGGGGCATTTGAAGGGGTTCCAGGAGGCAGTGAGGACCAGCATCACTTTTCCCCGCTGGCACCTTTGCTGTGGCAGCAAAAGCTGGACGTTTGTCTTTTTTGCTCCAGAGAGCGCCGAAAGTGAAAAAAGGTGCTTTTGCGGATAGAGTGCGCAGGAAAGCAGAGAGGGCCAAATTGTCTGGGGCATTTGAAGGGGTTCCAGGAGGCAGTGAGAACCAGCATCACTTTTCCCCGCTGGCACCTTTGCTGTGGCAGCAAAAGCTGGACGTTTGTCTTTTTTGCTCCAGAGAGCGCCGAAAGTGAAAAAAGGTGCTTTTGAGGATAGAGTCCTCAGGAAAGCAGAGAGGGCCAAATTGTCTGGGGCATTTGAAGGGGTTCCAGGAGGCAGTGAGGACCAGCATCACTTTTCCCCGCTGGCACCTTTGCTGTGGCAGCAAAAGCTGGACGTTTGTCTTTTTTGCTCCAGAGAGCGCCGAAAGTGAAAAAGGGTGCTTTTGAGGATAGAGTCCTCAGGAAAGCAGAGAGGGCCAAATTGTCTGGGGCATTTGAAGGGGTTCCAGGAGGCAGTGAGGACCAGCATCACTTTTCCCCGCTGGCACCTTTGCTGTGGCAGCAAAAGCTGGACGTTTGTCTTTTTTGCTCCAGAGAGCACCGAAAGTGAAAAAAGGTGCTTTTGAGGATAGAGTCCTCAGGAAAGCAGAGAGGGCCAAATTGTCTGGGGCATTTGAAGGGGTTCCAGGAGGCAGTGAGGACCAGCATCACTTTTCCCCGCTGGCACCTTTGCTGTGGCAGCAAAAGCTGGACGTTTGTCTTTTTTGCTCCAGAGAGCGCCGAAAGTGAAAAAAGGTGCTTTTGACGATAGAGTCCTCAGGAAAGCAGAGAGGGCCAAATTGTCTGGGGCATTTGAAGGGGTTCCAGGAGGCAGTGAGGACCAGCATCACTTTTCCCCGCTGGCACCTTTGCTGTGGCAGCCAAAGCTGGACGTTTGTCTTTTTTGCTCCAGAGAGCGCCGAAAGTGAAAAAAGGTGCTTTTGAGGATAAAGTCCTCAGGAAAGCAGAGAGGGCCAAATTGTCTGGGGCATTTGAAGGGGTTCCAGGAGGCAGTGAGGACCAGCATCACTTTTCCCCGCTGGCACCTTTGCTGTGGCAGCAAAAGCTGGACGTTTGTCTTTTTTTCTCCAGAGAGCGCCGAAAGTGAAAAAAGGTGCTTTTGAGGATAGAGTCCTCAGGAAAGCAGAGAGGGCCAAATTGTCTGGGGCATTTGAAGGGGTTCCAGGAGGCAGTGAGGACCAGCATCACTTTTCCCCGCTGGCACCTTTGCTGTGGCAGCAAAAGCTGGACGTTTGTCTTTTTTGCTCCAGAGAGCGCCGAAAGTGAAAAAAGGTGCTTTTGAGGATAGAGTGCTCAGGAAAGCAGAGAGGGCCAAATTGTCTGGGGCATTTGAAGGGGTTCCAGGAGGCAGTGAGGACCAGCATCACTTTTCCCCGCTGGCACCTTTGCTGTGGCAGCAAAAGCTGGACGTTTGTCTTTTTTGCTCCAGAGAGCGCCGAAAGTGAAAAAAGGTGCTTTTGGGGATAGAGTGCGCAGGAAAGCAGAGAGGGCCAAATTGTCTGGGGCATTTGAAGGGGTTCCAGGAGGCAGTGAGAACCAGCATCACTTTTCCCCGCTGGCACCTTTGCTTTGGCAGCAAAAGCTGGACGTTTGTCTTTTTTGCTCCAGAGAGCGCCGAAAGTGAAAAAAGGTGCTTTTGAGGATAGAGTCCTCAGGAAAGCAGAGAGGGCCAAATTGTCTGGGGCATTTGAAGGGGTTCCAGGAGGCAGTGAGGACCAGCATCACTTTTCCCCGCTGGCACCTTTGCTGTGGCAGCAAAAGCTGGACGTTTGTCTTTTTTGCTCCAGAGAGCGCCGAAAGTGAAAAAAGGTGCTTTTGCGGATAGAGTGCGCAGGAAAGCAGAGAGGGCCAAATTGTCTGGGGCATTTGAAGGGGTTCCAGGAGGCAGTGAGAACCAGCATCACTTTTCCCCGCTGGCACCTTTGCTGTGGCAGCAAAAGCTGGACGTTTGTCTTTTTTGCTTCAGAGAGCGCCGAAATTGAAAAAAGGTGCTTTTGAGGATAGAGTCCTCAGGAAAGCAGAGAGGGCCAAATTGTCTGGGGCATTTGAAGGGGTTCCAGGAGGCAGTGAGGACCAGCATCACTTTTCCCCGCTGGCACCTTTGCTGTGGCAGCAAAAGCTGGACGTTTGTCTTTTTTGCTCCAGAGAGCGCCGAAAGTGAAAAAAGGTGCTTTTGAGGATAGAGTCCTCAGGAAAGCAGAGAGGGCCAAATTGTCTGGGGCATTTGAAGGGGTTCCAGGAGGCAGTGAGGACCAGCATCACTTTTCCCCGCTGGCACCTTTGCTGTGGCAGCAAAAGCTGGACGTTTGTCTTTTTTGCTCCAGAGAGCGCCGAAAGTGAAAAAAGGTGCTTTTGAGGATAAAGTCCTCAGGAAAGCAGAGAGGGCCAAATTGTCTGGGGCATTTGAAGGGGTTCCAGGAGGCAGTGAGGACCAGCATCACTTTTCCCCGCTGGCACCTTTGGTCTGGCAGCAAAAGCTGGACGTTTGTCTTTTTTGCTCCAGACAGCGCCGAAAGTGAAAAAAGGTGCTTTTGAGGATAGAGTCCTCAGGAAAGCAGAGAGGGCCAAATTGTCTGGGGCATTTGAAGGGGTTCCAGGAGGCAGTGAGAACCAGCATCACTTTTCCCCGCTGGCACTTTTGCTGTGGCAGCAAAAGCTGGACGTTTGTCTTTTTTGCTCCAGAGAGCGCCGAAAGTGAAAAAAGGTGCTTTTGAGGATAGAGTGCTCAGGAAAGCAGAGAGGGCCAAATTGTCTGGGGCATTTGAAGGGGTTCCAGGAGGCAGTGAGGACCAGCATCACTTTTCCCCGCTGGCACCTTTGCTGTGGCAGCAAAAGCTGGACGTTTGTCTTTTTTGCTCCAGAGAGCGCCGAAAGTGAAAAAAGGTGCTTTTGAGAATAAAGTCCTCAGGAAAGCAGAGAGGGCCAAATTGTCTGGGGCATTTGAAGGGGTTCAAGGAGGCAGTGAGAATCAGCATCACTTTTCCCCGCTGGCACCTTTGCTGTGGCAGCAAAAGCTGGACGTTTGTCTTTTTTGCTCCAGAGAACGCCGAAAGTGGAAAAAGGTGCTTTTGAGGATAGAGTCCTCAGGAAAGCAGAGAGGGCCAAATTGTCTGGGGCATTTGAAGGGGTTCCAGGAGGCAGTGAGGACCAGCATCACTTTTCCCCGCTGGCACCTTTGCTGTGGCAGCAAAAGCTGGACGTTTGTCTTTTTTGCTCCAGAGAGCGCCGAAAGTGAAAAAAGGTGCTTTTGCGGATAGAGTCCTCAGGAAAGCAGAGAGGGCCAAATTGTCTGGGGCATTTGAAGGGGTTCCAGGAGGCAGTGAGGACCAGCATCACTTTTCCCCGCTGGCACCTTTGCTGTGGCAGCAAAAGCTGGACGTTTGTCTTTTTTGCTCCAGAGAGCACCGAAAGTGAAAAAAGGTGCTTTTGCGGATAGAGTGCGCAGCAAAGCAGAGAGGGCCAAATTGTCTGGGGCATTTGAAGGGGTTCCAGGAGGCAGTGAGAACCAGCATCACTTTTCCCTGCTGGCACTTTTGCTGTGGCAGCAAAAGCTGGACGTTTGTCTTTTTTGCTCCAGAGAGCGCCGAAAGTGAAAAAAGGTGCTTTTGCGGATAGAGTGCGCAGGAAAGCAGAGAGGGCCAAATTGTCTGGGGCATTTGAAGGGGTTCCAGGAGGCAGTGAGAACCAGCATCACTTTTCTCTGCTGGCACTTTTGCTGTGGCAGCAAAAGCTGGACGTTTGTCTTTTTTGCTCCAGAGAGCGCCGAAAGTGAAAAAAGGTGCTTTTGAGGATAGAGTGCTCAGGAAAGCAGAGAGGGCCAAATTGTCTGGGGCATTTGAAGGGGTTCCAGGAGGCAGTGAGGACCAGCATCACTTTTCCCCGCTGGCACCTTTGCTGTGGCAGCAAAAGCTGGACGTTTGTCTTTTTTGCTCCAGAGAGCGCCGAAAGTGAAAAAAGGTGCTTTTGAGGATAGAGTGCTCAGGAAAGCAGAGAGGGCCAAATTGTCTGGGGCATTTGAAGGGGTTCCAGGAGGCAGTGAGAACCAGCATCACTTTTCCCCGCTGGCACCTTTGCTGTGGCAGCAAAAGCTGGACGTTTGTCTTTTTTGCTCCAGAGAGCGCCGAAAGTGAAAAAAGGTGCTTTTGAGGATAGAGTCCTCAGGAAAGCAGAGAGGGCCAAATTGTCTGGGGCATTTGAAGGGGTTCCAGGAGGCAGTGAGGACCAGCATCACTTTTCCCCGCTGGCACCTTTGCTGTGGCAGCAAAAGCTGGACGTTTGTCTTTTTTGCTCCAGAGAGCACCGAAAGTGAAAAAAGGTGCTTTTGCGGATAGAGTGCGCAGGAAAGCAGAGAGGGCCAAATTGTCTGGGGCATTTGAAGGGGTTCCAGGAGGCAGTGAGAACCAGCATCACTTTTCCCTGCTGGCACTTTTGCTGTGGCAGCAAAAGCTGGACGTTTGTCTTTTTTGCTCCAGAGAGCGCCGAAAGTGAAAAAAGGTGCTTTTGAGGATAGAGTGCTCAGGAAAGCAGAGAGGGCCAAATTGTCTGGGGCATTTGAAGGGGTTCCAGGAGGCAGTGAGGACCAGCATCACTTTTCCCCGCTGGCACCTTTGCTGTGGCAGCAAAAGCTGGACGTTTGTCTTTTTTGCTCCAGAGAGCGCCGAAAGTGAAAAAAGGTGCTTTTGAGGATAGAGTGCTCAGGAAAGCAGAGAGGGCCAAATTGTCTGGGGCATTTGAAGGGGTTCCAGGAGGCAGTGAGGACCAGCATCACTTTTCCCCGCTGGCACCTTTGCTGTGGCAGCAAAAGCTGGACGTTTGTCTTTTTTGCTCCAGAGAGCGCCGAAAGTGAAAAAAGGTGCTTTTGAGAATAAAGTCCTCAGGAAAGCAGAGAGGGCCAAATTGTCTGGGGCATTTGAAGGGGTTCAAGGAGGCAGTGAGAATCAGCATCACTTTTCCCCGCTGGCACCTTTGCTGTGGCAGCAAAAGCTGGACGTTTGTCTTTTTTGCTCCAGAGAACGCCGAAAGTGGAAAAAGGTGCTTTTGAGGATAGAGTCCTCAGGAAAGCAGAGAGGGCCAAATTGTCTGGGGCATTTGAAGGGGTTCCAGGAGGCAGTGAGGACCAGCATCACTTTTCCCCGCTGGCACCTTTGCTGTGGCAGCAAAAGCTGGACGTTTGTCTTTTTTGCTCCAGAGAGCGCCGAAAGTGAAAAAAGGTGCTTTTGCGGATAGAGTCCTCAGGAAAGCAGAGAGGGCCAAATTGTCTGGGGCATTTGAAGGGGTTCCAGGAGGCAGTGAGGACCAGCATCACTTTTCCCCGCTGGCACCTTTGCTGTGGCAGCAAAAGCTGGACGTTTGTCTTTTTTGCTCCAGAGAGCACCGAAAGTGAAAAAAGGTGCTTTTGCGGATAGAGTGCGCAGGAAAGCAGAGAGGGCCAAATTGTCTGGGGCATTTGAAGGGGTTCCAGGAGGCAGTGAGAACCAGCATCACTTTTCCCTGCTGGCACTTTTGCTGTGGCAGCAAAAGCTGGACGTTTGTCTTTTTTGCTCCAGAGAGCGCCGAAAGTGAAAAAAGGTGCTTTTGCGGATAGAGTGCGCAGGAAAGCAGAGAGGGCCAAATTGTCTGGGGCATTTGAAGGGGTTCCAGGAGGCAGTGAGAACCAGCATCACTTTTCTCTGCTGGCACTTTTGCTGTGGCAGCAAAAGCTGGACGTTTGTCTTTTTTGCTCCAGAGAGCGCCGAAAGTGAAAAAAGGTGCTTTTGAGGATAGAGTGCTCAGGAAAGCAGAGAGGGCCAAATTGTCTGGGGCATTTGAAGGGGTTCCAGGAGGCAGTGAGGACCAGCATCACTTTTCCCCGCTGGCACCTTTGCTGTGGCAGCAAAAGCTGGACGTTTGTCTTTTTTGCTCCAGAGAGCGCCGAAAGTGAAAAAAGGTGCTTTTGAGGATAGAGTGCTCAGGAAAGCAGAGAGGGCCAAATTGTCTGGGGCATTTGAAGGGGTTCCAGGAGGCAGTGAGAACCAGCATCACTTTTCCCCGCTGGCACCTTTGCTGTGGCAGCAAAAGCTGGACGTTTGTCTTTTTTGCTCCAGAGAGCGCCGAAAGTGAAAAAAGGTGCTTTTGAGGATAGAGTCCTCAGGAAAGCAGAGAGGGCCAAATTGTCTGGGGCATTTGAAGGGGTTCCAGGAGGCAGTGAGGACCAGCATCACTTTTCCCCGCTGGCACCTTTGCTGTGGCAGCAAAAGCTGGACGTTTGTCTTTTTTGCTCCAGAGAGCACCGAAAGTGAAAAAAGGTGCTTTTGCGGATAGAGTGCGCAGGAAAGCAGAGAGGGCCAAATTGTCTGGGGCATTTGAAGGGGTTCCAGGAGGCAGTGAGAACCAGCATCACTTTTCCCTGCTGGCACTTTTGCTGTGGCAGCAAAAGCTGGACGTTTGTCTTTTTTGCTCCAGAGAGCGCCGAAAGTGAAAAAAGGTGCTTTTGAGGATAGAGTGCTCAGGAAAGCAGAGAGGGCCAAATTGTCTGGGGCATTTGAAGGGGTTCCAGGAGGCAGTGAGGACCAGCATCACTTTTCCCCGCTGGCACCTTTGCTGTGGCAGCAAAAGCTGGACGTTTGTCTTTTTTGCTCCAGAGAGCGCCGAAAGTGAAAAAAGGTGCTTTTGAGGATAGAGTGCTCAGGAAAGCAGAGAGGGCCAAATTGTCTGGGGCATTTGAAGGGGTTCCAGGAGGCAGTGAGAACCAGCATCACTTTTCCCCGCTGGCACCTTTGCTGTGGCAGCAAAAGCTGGACGTTTGTCTTTTTTGCTCCAGAGAGCGCCGAAAGTGAAAAAAGGTGCTTTTGAGGATAGAGTCCTCAGGAAAGCAGAGAGGGCCAAATTGTCTGGGGCATTTGAAGGGGTTCCAGGAGGCAGTGAGGACCAGCATCACTTTTCCCCACTGGCACCTTTGCTGTGGCAGCAAAAGCTGGACGTTTGTCTTTTTTGCTCCAGAGAGCGCCGAAAGTGAAAAAAGGTGCTTTTGGGGATAGAGGTTGCAGGAAAGCAGAGAGGGCCAAATTGTCTGGGGCATTTGAAGGGGTTCCAGGAGGCAGTGAGGACCAGCATCACTTTTCCCCGCTGGCACCTTTGCTGTGGCAGCAAAAGCTGGACGTTTGTCTTTTTTGCTCCAGAGAGCGCCGAAAGTGAAAAAAGGTGCTTTTGCGGATAGAGTGCGCAGGAAAGCAGAGAGGGCCAAATTGTCTGGGGCATTTGAAGGGGTTCCAGGAGGCAGTGAGAACCAGCATCACTTTTCCCCGCTGGCACCTTTGCTGTGGCAGCAAAAGCTGGACGTTTGTCTTTTTTGCTCCAGAGAGCGCCGAAAGTGGAAAAAGGTGCTTTTGAGGATAGAGTCCTCAGGAAAGCAGAGAGGGCCAAATTGTCTGGGGCATTTGAAGGGGTTCCAGGAGGCAGTGAGAACCAGCATCACTTTTCCCCGCTGGCACCTTTGCTGTGGCAGCAAAAGCTGGACGTTTGTCTTTTTTGCTCCAGAGAGCGCCGAAAGTGAAAAAAGGTGCTTTTGAGGATAGAGTCCTCAGGAAAGCAGAGAGGGCCAAATTGTCTGGGGCATTTGAAGGGGTTCCAGGAGGCAGTGAGGACCAGCATCACTTTTCCCCGCTGGCACATTTGGTCTGGCAGCAAAAGCTGGACGTTTGTCTTTTTTGCTCCAGAGAGCGCCGAAAGTGAAAAAAGGTGCTTTTGCGGATAGAGTGCGCAGGAAAGCAGAGAGGGCCAAATTGTCTGGGGCATTTGAAGGGGTTCCAGGAGGCAGTGAGAACCAGCATCACTTTTCCCTGCTGGCACTTTTGCTGTGGCAGCAAAAGCTGGACGTTTGTCTTTTTTGCTCCAGAGAGCGCCGAAAGTGAAAAAAGGTGCTTTTGAGGATAGAGTGCTCAGGAAAGCAGAGAGGGCCAAATTGTCTGGGGCATTTGAAGGGGTTCCAGGAGGCAGTGAGAACCAGCATCACTTTTCCCCGCTGGCACCTTTGCTGTGGCAGCAAAAGCTGGACGTTTGTCTTTTTTGCTCCAGACAGCGCCGAAAGTGAAAAAAGGTGCTTTTGAGGATAGAGTCCTCAGGAAAGCAGAGAGGGCCAAATTGTCTGGGGCATTTGAAGGGGTTCCAGGAGGCAGTGAGGACCAGCATCACTTTTCCCCGCTGGCACCTTTGCTGTGGCAGCAAAAGCTGGACGTTTGTCTTTTTTGCTCCAGAGAGCGCCGAAAGTGAAAAAAGGTGCTTTTGCGGATAGAGTGCGCAGGAAAGCAGAGAGGGCCAAATTGTCTGGGGCATTTGAAGGGGTTCCAGGAGGCAGTGAGAACCAGCATCACTTTTCCCCGCTGGCACCTTTGCTGTGGCAGCAAAAGCTGGACGTTTGTCTTTTTTGCTCCAGACAGCGCCGAAAGTGAAAAAAGGTGCTTTTGACGATAGAGTCCTCAGGAAAGCAGAGAGGGCCAAATTGTCTGGGGCATTTGAAGGGGTTCCAGGAGGCAGTGAGGACCAGCATCACTTTTCCCCGCTGGCACTTTTGCTGTGGCAGCAAAAGCTGGACGTTTGTCTTTTTTGCTCCAGAGAGCGCCGAAAGTGAAAAAAGGTGCTTTTGAGGATAGAGTCCTCAGGAAAGCAGAGAGGGCCAAATTGTCTGGGGCATTTGAAGGGGTTCCAGGAGGCAGTGAGGACCAGCATCACTTTTCCCCGCTGGCACCTTTGCTGTGGCAGCAAAAGCTGGACGTTTGTCTTTTTTGCTCCAGACTGCGCCGAAAGTGAAAAAAGGTGCTTTTGCGGATAGAGTGCGCAGGAAAGCAGAGAGGGCCAAATTGTCTGGGGCATTTGAAGGGGTTCCAGGAGGCAGTGAGAACCAGCATCACTTTTCCCTGCTGGCACTTTTGCTGTGGCAGCAAAAGCTGGACGTTTGTCTTTTTTGCTCCAGAGAGCGCCGAAAGTGAAAAAAGGTGCTTTTGAGGATAGAGTCCTCAGGAAAGCAGAGAGGGCCAAATTGTCTGGGGCATTTGAAGGGGTTCCAGGAGGCAGTGAGGACCAGCATCACTTTTCCCCACTGGCACCTTTGCTGTGGCAGCAAAAGCTGGACGTTTGTCTTTTTTGCTCCAGAGAGCGCTGAAAGTTAAAAAAGGTGCTTTTGGGGATAGAGTCCTCAGGAAAGCAGAGAGGGCCAAATTGTCTGGGGCATTTGAAGGGGTTCCAGGAGGCAGTGAGAACCAGCATCACTTTTCCCCGCTGGCACCTTTGCTGTGGCAGCAAAAGCTGGACGTTTGTCTTTTTTGCTCCAGAGAGCGCCGAAAGTGAAAAAAGGTGCTTTTGAGGATAGAGTCCTCAGGAAAGCAGAGAGGGCCAAATTGTCTGGGGCATTTGAAGGGGTTCCAGGAGGCAGTGAGGACCAGCATCACTTTTCCCCGCTGTCACCTTTGCTGTGGCAGCAAAAGCTGGACGTTTGTCTTTTTTGCTCCAGAGAGCGCCGAAAGTGAAAAAAGGTGCTTTTGAGGATAGAGTGCTCAGGAAAGCAGAGAGGGCCAAATTGTCTGGGGCATTTGAAGGGGTTCCAGGAGGCAGTGAGAACCAGCATCACTTTTCCCCGCTGGCACCTTTGCTCTGGCAGCAAAAGCTGGACGTTTGTCTTTTTTGCTCCAGACAGCGCCGAAAGTGAAAAAAGGTGCTTTTGAGGATAGAGTCCTCAGGAAAGCAGAGAGGGCCAAATTGTCTGGGGCATTTGAAGGGGTTCCAGGAGGCAGTGAGGACCAGCATCACTTTTCCCCGCTGGCACCTTTGCTGTGGCAGCAAAAGCTGGACGTTTGTCTTTTTTGCTCCAGAGAGCGCCGAAAGTGAAAAAAGGTGCTTTTGAGGATAGAGTCCTCAGGAAAGCAGAGAGGGCCAAATTGTCTGGGGCATTTGAAGGGGTTCCAGGAGGCAGTGAGAACCAGCATCACTTTTCCCCGCTGGCACATTTGGTCTGGCAGCAAAAGCTGGACGTTTGTCTTTTTTGCTCCAGAGAGCGCCGAAAGTGAAAAAAGGTGCTTTTGCGGATAGAGTGCGCAGGAAAGCAGAGAGGGCCAAATTGTCTGGGGCATTTGAAGGGGTTCCAGGAGGCAGTGAGAACCAGCATCACTTTTCCCTGCTGGCACTTTTGCTGTGGCAGCAAAAGCTGGACGTTTGTCTTTTTTGCTCCAGAGAGCGCCGAAAGTGAAAAAAGGTGCTTTTGAGGATAGAGTGCTCAGGAAAGCAGAGAGGGCCAAATTGTCTGGGGCATTTGAAGGGGTTCCAGGAGGCAGTGAGGACCAGCATCACTTTTCCCCGCTGGCACCTTTGCTGTGGCAGCAAAAGCTGGACGTTTGTCTTTTTTGCTCCAGAGAGCGCCGAAAGTGAAAAAAGGTGCTTTTGAGGATAGAGTCCTCAGGAAAGCAGAGAGGGCCAAATTGTCTGGGGCATTTGAAGGGGTTCCAGGAGGCAGTGAGAACCAGCATCACTTTTCCCCGCTGGCACCTTTGCTGTGGCAGCAAAAGCTGGACGTTTGTCTTTTTTGCTCCAGAGAGCGCCGAAAGTGAAAAAAGGTGCTTTTGAGGACAGAGCCTCAGGAAAGCAGAGAGGGCCAAATTGTCTGGGGCATTTGAAGGGGTTCCAGGAGGCAGTGAGGACCAGCATCACTTTTCCCCGCTGGCACCTTTGCTGTGGCAGCAAAAGCTGGACGTTTGTCTTTTTTGCTCCAGAGAGCGCCGAAAGTGAAAAAAGGTGCTTTTGGGGATAGAGTGCTCAGGAAAGCAGAGAGGGCCAAATTGTCTGGGGCATTTGAAGGGGTTCCAGGAGGCAGTGAGAACCAGCATCACTTTTCCCCGCTGGCACCTTTGCTGTGGCAGCAAAAGCTGGACGTTTGTCTTTTTTGCTCCAGACAGCGCCGAAAGTGAAAAAAGGTGCTTTTGACGATAGAGTCCTCAGGAAAGCAGAGAGGGCCAAATTGTCTGGGGCATTTGAAGGGGTTCCAGGAGGCAGTGAGGACCAGCATCACTTTTCCCCGCTGGCACCTTTGCTGTGGCAGCAAAAGCTGGACGTTTGTCTTTTTTGCTCCAGAGAGCGCCGAAAGTGAAAAAAGGTGCTTTTGAGGATAGAGTCCTCAGGAAAGCAGAGAGGGCCAAATTGTCTGGGGCATTTGAAGGGGTTCCAGGAGGCAGTGAGGACCAGCATCACTTTTCCCCGCTGGCACCTTTGCTGTGGCAGCAAAAGCTGGACGTTTGTCTTTTTTGCTCCAGAGAGCGCCGAAAGTGAAAAAAGGTGCTTTTGAGGATAGAGTCCTCAGGAAAGCAGAGAGGGCCAAATTGTCTGGGGCATTTGAAGGGGTTCCAGGAGGCAGTGAGGACCAGCATCACTTTTCCCCGCTGGCACCTTTGCTGTGGCAGCAAAAGCTGGACGTTTGTCTTTTTTGCTCCAGAGAGCGCCGAAAGTGAAAAAAGGTGCTTTTGAGGATAGAGTCCTCAGGAAAGCAGAGAGGGCCAAATTGTCTGGGGCATTTGAAGGGGTTCCAGGAGGCAGTGAGAACCAGCATCACTTTTCCCCGCTGGCATCTTTGCTGTGGCAGCAAAAGCTGGACGTTTGTCTTTTTTGCTCCAGAGAGCGCCGAAAGTGAAAAAAGGTGCTTTTGAGGATAGAGTGCTCAGGAAAGCAGAGAGGGCCAAATTGTCTGGGGCATTTGAAGGGGTTCCAGGAGGCAGTGAGAACCAGCATCACTTTTCCCCGCTGGCACCTTTGCTGTGGCAGCAAAAGCTGGACGTTTGTCTTTTTTGCTCCAGAGAGCGCCGAAAGTGAAAAAAGGTGCTTTTGAGGATAGAGTCCTCAGGAAAGCAGAGAGGGCCAAATTGTCTGGGGCATTTGAAGGGGTTCCAGGAGGCAGTGAGGACCAGCATCACTTTTCCCCGCTGGCACCTTTGCTATGGCAGCAAAAGCTGGACGTTTGTCTTTTTTGCTCCAGAGAGCGCCGAAAGTGAAAAAAGGTGCTTTTGCGGATAGAGTGCGCAGGAAAGCAGAGAGGGCCAAATTGTCTGGGGCATTTGAAGGGGTTCCAGGAGGCAGTGAGAACCAGCATCACTTTTCCCCGCTGGCACCTTTGCTGTGGCAGCAAAAGCTGGACGTTTGTCTTTTTTGCTCCAGACAGCGCCGAAAGTGAAAAAAGGTGCTTTTGACGATAGAGTCCTCAGGAAAGCAGAGAGGGCCAAATTGTCTGGGGCATTTGAAGGGGTTCCAGGAGGCAGTGAGGACCAGCATCACTTTTCCCCGCTGGCACTTTTGCTGTGGCAGCAAAAGCTGGACGTTTGTCTTTTTTGCTCCAGAGAGCGCCGAAAGTGAAAAAAGGTGCTTTTGAGGATAGAGTCCTCAGGAAAGCAGAGAGGGCCAAATTGTCTGGGGCATTTGAAGGGGTTCCAGGAGGCAGTGAGGACCAGCATCACTTTTCCCCGCTGGCACCTTTGCTGTGGCAGCAAAAGCTGGACGTTTGTCTTTTTTGCTCCAGACTGCGCCGAAAGTGAAAAAAGGTGCTTTTGCGGATAGAGTACGCAGGAAAGCAGAGAGGGCCAAATTGTCTGGGGCATTTGAAGGGGTTCCAGGAGGCAGTGAGAACCAGCATCACTTTTCCCTGCTGGCACTTTTGCTGTGGCAGCAAAAGCTGGACGTTTGTCTTTTTTGCTCCAGAGAGCGCCGAAAGTGAAAAAAGGTGCTTTTGAGGATAGAGTCCTCAGGAAAGCAGAGAGGGCCAAATTGTCTGGGGCATTTGAAGGGGTTCCAGGAGGCAGTGAGGACCAGCATCACTTTTCCCCACTGGCACCTTTGCTGTGGCAGCAAAAGCTGGACGTTTGTCTTTTTTGCTCCAGAGAGCGCTGAAAGTTAAAAAAGGTGCTTTTGGGGATAGAGTCCTCAGGAAAGCAGAGAGGGCCAAATTGTCTGGGGCATTTGAAGGGGTTCCAGGAGGCAGTGAGAACCAGCATCACTTTTCCCCGCTGGCACCTTTGCTGTGGCAGCAAAAGCTGGACGTTTGTCTTTTTTGCTCCAGAGAGCGCCGAAAGTGAAAAAAGGTGCTTTTGAGGATAGAGTCCTCAGGAAAGCAGAGAGGGCCAAATTGTCTGGGGCATTTGAAGGGGTTCCAGGAGGCAGTGAGGACCAGCATCACTTTTCCCCGCTGGCACCTTTGCTGTGGCAGCAAAAGCTGGACGTTTGTCTTTTTTGCTCCAGAGAGCGCCGAAAGTGAAAAAAGGTGCTTTTGAGGATAGAGTGCTCAGGAAAGCAGAGAGGGCCAAATTGTCTGGGGCATTTGAAGGGGTTCCAGGAGGCAGTGAGAACCAGCATCACTTTTCCCCGCTGGCACCTTTGCTCTGGCAGCAAAAGCTGGACGTTTGTCTTTTTTGCTCCAGACAGCGCCGAAAGTGAAAAAAGGTGCTTTTGACGATAGAGTCCTCAGGAAAGCAGAGAGGGCCAAATTGTCTGGGGCATTTGAAGGGGTTCCAGGAGGCAGTGAGGACCAGCATCACTTTTCCCCGCTGGCACCTTTCCTGTGGCAGCAAAAGCTGGACGTTTGTCTTTTTTGCTCCAGAGAGCGCCGAAAGTGAAAAAAGGTGCTTTTGAGGATAGAGTCCTCAGGAAAGCAGAGAGGGCCAAATTGTCTGGGGCATTTGAAGGGGTTCCAGGAGGCAGTGAGAACCAGCATCACTTTTCCCCGCTGGCACATTTGGTCTGGCAGCAAAAGCTGGACGTTTGTCTTTTTTGCTCCAGAGAGCGCCGAAAGTGAAAAAAGGTGCTTTTGCGGATAGAGTGCGCAGGAAAGCAGAGAGGGCCAAATTGTCTGGGGCATTTGAAGGGGTTCCAGGAGGCAGTGAGAACCAGCATCACTTTTCCCTGCTGGCACTTTTGCTGTGGCAGCAAAAGCTGGACGTTTGTCTTTTTTGCTCCAGAGAGCGCCGAAAGTGAAAAAAGGTGCTTTTGAGGATAGAGTGCTCAGGAAAGCAGAGAGGGCCAAATTGTCTGGGGCATTTGAAGGGGTTCCAGGAGGCAGTGAGGACCAGCATCACTTTTCCCCGCTGGCACCTTTGCTGTGGCAGCAAAAGCTGGACGTTTGTCTTTTTTGCTCCAGAGAGCGCCGAAAGTGAAAAAAGGTGCTTTTGAGGATAGAGTGCTCAGGAAAGCAGAGAGGGCCAAATTGTCTGGGGCATTTGAAGGGGTTCCAGGAGGCAGTGAGAACCAGCATCACTTTTCCCCGCTGGCACCTTTGCTGTGGCAGCAAAAGCTGGACGTTTGTCTTTTTTGCTCCAGAGAGCGCCGAAAGTGAAAAAAGGTGCTTTTGAGGATAGAGCCTCAGGAAAGCAGAGAGGGCCAAATTGTCTGGGGCATTTGAAGGGGTTCCAGGAGGCAGTGAGGACCAGCATCACTTTTCCCCGCTGGCACCTTTGCTGTGGCAGCAAAAGCTGGACGTTTGTCTTTTTTGCTCCAGAGAGCGCCGAAAGTGAAAAAAGGTGCTTTTGGGGATAGAGTGCTCAGGAAAGCAGAGAGGGCCAAATTGTCTGGGGCATTTGAAGGGGTTCCAGGAGGCAGTGAGAACCAGCATCACTTTTCCCCGCTGGCACCTTTGCTGTGGCAGCAAAAGCTGGACGTTTGTCTTTTTTGCTCCAGACAGCGCCGAAAGTGAAAAAAGGTGCTTTTGACGATAGAGTCCTCAGGAAAGCAGAGAGGGCCAAATTGTCTGGGGCATTTGAAGGGGTTCCAGGAGGCAGTGAGGACCAGCATCACTTTTCCCCGCTGGCACCTTTGCTGTGGCAGCAAAAGCTGGACGTTTGTCTTTTTTGCTCCAGAGAGCGCCGAAAGTGAAAAAAGGTGCTTTTGAGGATAGAGTCCTCAGGAAAGCAGAGAGGGCCAAATTGTCTGGGGCATTTGAAGGGGTTCCAGGAGGCAGTGAGGACCAGCATCACTTTTCCCCGCTGGCACCTTTGCTGTGGCAGCAAAAGCTGGACGTTTGTCTTTTTTGCTCCAGAGAGCGCCGAAAGTGAAAAAAGGTGCTTTTGAGGATAGAGTCCTCAGGAAAGCAGAGAGGGCCAAATTGTCTGGGGCATTTGAAGGGGTTCCAGGAGGCAGTGAGGACCAGCATCACTTTTCCCCGCTGGCACCTTTGCTGTGGCAGCAAAAGCTGGACGTTTGTCTTTTTTGCTCCAGAGAGCGCCGAAAGTGAAAAAAGGTGCTTTTGAGGATAGAGTCCTCAGGAAAGCAGAGAGGGCCAAATTGTCTGGGGCATTTGAAGGGGTTCCAGGAGGCAGTGAGAACCAGCATCACTTTTCCCCGCTGGCATCTTTGCTGTGGCAGCAAAAGCTGGACGTTTGTCTTTTTTGCTCCAGAGAGCGCCGAAAGTGAAAAAAGGTGCTTTTGACGATAGAGTCCTCAGGAAAGCAGAGAGGGCCAAATTGTATGGGGCATTTGAAGGGGTTCCAGGAGGCAGTGAGGACCAGCATCACTTTTCCCCGCTGGCACCTTTGCTCTGGCAGCAAAAGCTGGACGTTTGTCTTTTTTGCTCCAGACAGCGCCGAAAGTGAAAAAAGGTGCTTTTGAGGATAAAGTCCTCAGGAAAGCAGAGAGGGCCAAATTGTCTGGGGCATTTGAAGGGGTTCCAGGAGGCAGTGAGGACCAGCATCACTTTTCCCGACTGGCACCTTTGCTGTGGCAGCAAAAGCTGGACGTTTGTCTTTTTTGCTCCAGAGAGCGCCGAAAGTGAAAAAAGGTGCTTTTGACGATAGAGTCTTCAGGAAAGCAGAGAGGGCCAAATTGTCTGGGGCATTTGAAGGGGTTCCAGGAGGCAGTGAGAAACAGCATCACTATTCCCCGCTGGCATCTTTGCTGTGGCAGCAAAAGCTGGACGTTTGTCTTTTTTGCTCCAGAGAGCGCCGAATGTGAAAAAAGGTGCTTCTGGGGATAGAGTCCTCAGGAAAGCATAGAGGGCCAAATTGTCTGGGGCATTTAAAGGGGTTCCAGGAGGCAATGAGAACCAGCATCACTTTTCCCCACTGGCACTTTTGCTGTGGCAGCAAAAGCTGGACGTTTGTCTTTTTTGCTCCAGAGAGCGCCGAAAGTGAAAAAAGGTGCTTTTGAGGATAGAGTGCTCAGGAAAGCAGAGAGGGCCAAATTGTCTGGGGCATTTGAAGGGGTTCCAGGAGGCAGTGAGAACCAGCATCACTTTTCCCCGCTGGCACCTTTGCTGTGGCAGCAAAAGCTGGACGTTTGTCTTTTTTGCTCCAGAGAGCGCCGAAAGTGAAAAAAGGTGCTTTTGAGGATAGAGTGCTCAGGAAAGCAGAGAGGGCCAAATTGTCTGGGGCATTTGAAGGGGTTCCAGGAGGCAGTGAGGACCAGCATCACTTTTCCCCGCTGGCACCTTTGCTCTGGCAGCAAAAGCTGGACGTTTGTCTTTTTTGCTCCAGACAGCGCGGAAAGTGAAAAAAGGTGCTTTTGAGGATAAAGTCCTCAGGAAAGCAGAGAGGGCCAAATTGTCTGGGGCATTTGAAGGGGTTCCAGGAGGCAGTGAGGACCAGCATCACTTTTCCCGACTGGCACCTTTGCTGTGGCAGCAAAAGCTGGACGTTTGTCTTTTTTGCTCCAGAGAGCGCCGAAAGTGAAAAAAGGTGCTTTTGAGGATAGAGTCCTCAGGAAAGCAGAGAGGGCCAAATTGTCTGGGGCATTTGAAGGGGTTCCAGGAGGCAGTGAGAACCAGCATCACTATTCCCCGCTGGCATCTTTGCTGTGGCAGCAAAAGCTGGACGTTTGTCTTTTTTGCTCCAGAGAGCGCCGAAAGTGAAAAAAGGTGCTTTTGACGATAGAGTCCTCAGGAAAGCATAGAGGGCCAAATTGTCTGGGGCATTTGAAGGGGTTCCAGGAGGCAGTGAGAACCAGCATCACTTTTCCCCGCTGGCACTTTTGCTGTGGCAGCAAAAGCTGGACGTTTGTCTTTTTTGCTCCAGAGAGCGCCGAAAGTGAAAAAAGGTGCTTTTGAGGATAAAGTCCTCAGGAAAGCAGAGAGGGCCAAATTGTCTGGGGCATTTGAAGGGGTTCAAGGAGGCAGTGAGAATCAGCATCACTTTTCCCCGCTGGCACCTTTGCTGTGGCAGCAAAAGCTGGACGTTTGTCTTTTTTGCTCCAGAGAGCGCCGAAAGTGAAAAAAGGTGCTTTTGAGGATAGAGTCCTCAGGAAAGCAGAGAGGGCCAAATTGTCTGGGGCATTTGAAGGGGTTCCAGGAGGCAGTGAGGACCAGCATCACTTTTCCCCGCTGGCACCTTTGGTCTGGCAGCAAAAGCTGGACGTTTGTCTTTTTTGCTCCAGAGAGCGCCGAAAGTGAAAAAAGGTGCTTTTGCGGATAGAGTGCGCAGGAAAGCAGAGAGGGCCAAATTGTCTGGGGCATTTGAAGGGGTTCCAGGAGGCAGTGAGAACCAGCATCACTTTTCCCCGCTGGCACCTTTGCTGTGGCAGCAAAAGCTGGACGTTTGTCTTTTTTGCTCCAGACAGCGCCGAAAGTGAAAAAAGGTGCTTTTGACGATAGAGTCCTCAGGAAAGCAGAGAGGGCCAAATTGTCTGGGGCATTTGAAGGGGTTCCAGGAGGCAGTGAGGACCAGCATCACTTTTCCCCGCTGGCACCTTTGCTGTGGCAGCAAAAGCTGGACGTTTGTCTTTTTTGCTCCAGAGAGCGCCGAAAGTGAAAAAAGGTGCTTTTGACGATAGAGTCCTCAGGAAAGCAGAGAGGGCCAAATTGTCTGGGGCATTTGAAGGGGTTCCAGGAGGCAGTGAGGACCAGCATCACTTTTCCCCACTGGCACCTTTGCTGTGGCAGCAAAAGCTGGACGTTTGTCTTTTTTGCTCCAGACAGCGCCGAAAGTGAAAAAAGGTGCTTCTGGGGATAGAGTACTCAGGAAAGCATAGAGGGACAAATTGTCTGGGGCATTTGAAGGGGTTCCAGGAGGTAGTGAGAACCAGCATCACTTTTCCCCGCTGGCACTTTTGCTGTGGCAGCAAAAGCTGGACGTTTGTCTTTTTTGCTCCAGAGAGCGCCGAAAGTGAAAAAAGGTGCTTTTGAGGATAGAGTGCTCAGGAAAGCAGAGAGGGCCAAATTGTCTGGGGCATTTGAAGGGGTTCCAGGAGGCAGTGAGGACCAGCATCACTTTTCCCCGCTGGCACCTTTGCTGTGGCAGCAAAAGCTGGACGTTTGTCTTTTTTGCTCCAGAGAGCGCCGAAAGTGAAAAAAGGTGCTTTTGGGGATAGAGTGCTCAGGAAAGCAGAGAGGGCCAAATTGTCTGGGGCATTTGAAGGGGTTCCAGGAGGCAGTGAGAACCAGCATCACTTTTCCCCGCTGGCACCTTTGCTGTGGCAGCAAAAGCTGGACGTTTGTCTTTTTTGCTCCAGACAGCGCCGAAAAGTGAAAAAAGGTGCTTTTGACGATAGAGTCCTCAGGAAAGCAGAGAGGGCCAAATTGTCTGGGGCATTTGAAGGGGTTCCAGGAGGCAGTGAGGACCAGCATCACTTTTCCCCGCTGGCACCTTTGCTGTGGCAGCAAAAGCTGGACGTTTGTCTTTTTTGCTCCAGAGAGCGCCGAAAGTGAAAAAAGGTGCTTTTGAGGATAGAGTCCTCAGGAAAGCAGAGAGGGCCAAATTGTCTGGGGCATTTGAAGGGGTTCCAGGAGGCAGTGAGGACCAGCATCACTTTTCCCCGCTGGCACCTTTGCTGTGGCAGCAAAAGCTGGACGTTTGTCTTTTTTGCTCCAGAGAGCGCCGAAAGTGAAAAAAGGTGCTTTTGAGGATAGAGTCCTCAGGAAAGCAGAGAGGGCCAAATTGTCTGGGGCATTTGAAGGGGTTCCAGGAGGCAGTGAGGACCAGCATCACTTTTCCCCGCTGGGCACCTTTGCTGTGGCAGCAAAAGCTGGACGTTTGTCTTTTTTGCTCCCAGAGAGCGCCGAAAGTGAAAAAAGGTGCTTTTGAGGATAGAGTCCTCAGGAAAGCAGAGAGGGCCAAATTGTCTGGGGCATTTGAAGGGGTTCCAGGAGGCAGTGAGAACCAGCATCACTTTTCCCCGCTGGCATCTTTGCTGTGGCAGCAAAAGCTGGACGTTTGTCTTTTTTGCTCCAGAGAGCGCCGAAAGTGAAAAAAGGTGCTTTTGACGATAGAGTCCTCAGGAAAGCAGAGAGGGCCAAATTGTATGGGGCATTTGAAGGGGTTCCAGGAGGCAGTGAGGACCAGCATCACTTTTCCCCGCTGGCACCTTTGCTCTGGCAGCAAAAGCTGGACGTTTGTCTTTTTTGCTCCAGACAGCGCCGAAAGTGAAAAAAGGTGCTTTTGAGGATAAAGTCCTCAGGAAAGCAGAGAGGGCCAAATTGTCTGGGGCATTTGAAGGGGTTCCAGGAGGCAGTGAGGACCAGCATCACTTTCCCGACTGGCACCTTTGCTGTGGCAGCAAAAGCTGGACGTTTGTCTTTTTTGCTCCAGAGAGCGCCGAAAGTGAAAAAAGGTGCTTTTGACGATAGAGTCTTCAGGAAAGCAGAGAGGCCAAATTGTCTGGGGCATTTGAAGGGGTTCCAGGAGGCAGTGAGAAACAGCATCACTATTCCCCGCTGGCATCTTTGCTGTGGCAGCAAAAGCTGGACGTTTGTCTTTTTTGCTCCAGAGAGCGCCGAATGTGAAAAAAGGTGCTTCTGGGGATAGAGTCCTCAGGAAAGCATAGAGGGCCAAATTGTCTGGGGCATTTAAAGGGGTTCCAGGAGGCAATGAGAACCAGCATCACTTTCCCCACTGGCACTTTTGCTGTGGCAGCAAAAAGCTGGACGTTTGTCTTTTTTGCTCCAGAGAGCGCCGAAAGTGAAAAAAGGTGCTTTTGAGGATAGAGTGCTCAGGAAAGCAGAGAGGGCCAAATTGTCTGGGGCATTTGAAGGGGTTCCAGGAGGCAGTGAGAACCAGCATCACTTTTCCCCGCTGGCACCTTTGCTGTGGCAGCAAAAGCTGGACGTTTGTCTTTTTTGCTCCAGAGAGCGCCGAAAGTGAAAAAAAGGTGCTTTTGAGGATAGAGTGCTCAGGAAAGCAGAGAGGGCCAAATTGTCTGGGGCATTTGAAGGGGTTCCAGGAGGCAGTGAGGACAGCATCACTTTTCCCCGCTGGCACCTTGCTCTGGCAGCAAAAGCTGGACGTTTGTCTTTTTTGCTCCAGACAGCGCGGAAAGTGAAAAAAAGGTGCTTTTGAGGATAAAAGTCCTCAGGAAAGCAGAGAGGGCCAAATTGTCTGGGGCATTTGAAGGGGTTCCAGGAGGCAGTGAGGACCAGCATCACTTTTCCCGACTGGCACCTTTGCTGTGGCAGCAAAAGCTGGACGTTTGTCTTTTTTGCTCCAGAGAGCGCCGAAAGTGAAAAAAGGTGCTTTTGAGGATAGAGTCCTCAGGAAAGCAGAGAGGGCCAAATTGTCTGGGGCATTTTGAAGGGGTTCCAGGAGGCAGTGAGAACCAGCATCACTATTCCCCGCTGGCATCTTTGCTGTGGCAGCAAAAGCTGGACGTTTGTCTTTTTTTGCTCCAGAGAGCGCCGAAAGTGAAAAAAAGGTGCTTTTGACGATAGAGTCCTCAGGAAAGCATAGAGGGCCAAATTGTCTGGGGCATTTGAAGGGGTTCCAGGAGGCAGTGAGAACCAGCATCACTTTTCCCCGCTGGCACTTTTGCTGTGGCAGCAAAAGCTGGACGTTTGTCTTTTTTGCTCCAGAGAGCGCCGAAAGTGAAAAAAGGTGCTTTTGAGGATAAAGTCCTCAGGAAAGCAGAGAGGGCCAAATTGTCTGGGGCATTTGAAGGGGTTCAAGGAGGCAGTGAGAATCAGCATCACTTTTCCCCGCTGGCACCTTTGCTGTGGCAGCAAAAGCTGGACGTTTGTCTTTTTTGCTCCAGAGAGCGCCGAAAGTGAAAAAAGGTGCTTTTGAGGATAGAGTCCTCAGGAAAGCAGAGAGGGCCAAATTGTCTGGGGCATTTGAAGGGGTTCCAGGAGGCAGTGAGGACCAGCATCACTTTTCCCCGCTGGCACCTTTGGTCTGGCAGCAAAAGCTGGACGTTTGTCTTTTTTGCTCCAGAGAGCGCCGAAAGTGAAAAAAGGTGCTTTTGCGGATAGAGTGCGCAGGAAAGCAGAGAGGGCCAAATTGTCTGGGGCATTTGAAGGGGTTCCAGGAGGCAGTGAGAACCAGCATCACTTTTCCCCGCTGGCACCTTTGCTGTGGCAGCAAAAGCTGGACGTTTGTCTTTTTTGCTCCAGACAGCGCCGAAAGTGAAAAAAGGTGCTTTTGACGATAGAGTCCTCAGGAAAGCAGAGAGGGCCAAATTGTCTGGGGCATTTGAAGGGGTTCCAGGAGGCAGTGAGGACCAGCATCACTTTTCCCCGCTGGCACCTTTGCTGTGGCAGCAAAAGCTGGACGTTTGTCTTTTTTGCTCCAGAGAGCGCCGAAAGTGAAAAAGGTGCTTTTGACGATAGAGTCCTCAGGAAAGCAGAGAGGGCCAAATTGTCTGGGGCATTTGAAGGGGTTCCAGGAGGCAGTGAGGACCAGCATCACTTTTCCCCACTGGCACCTTTGCTGTGGCAGCAAAAGCTGGACGTTTGTCTTTTTTGCTCCAGACAGCGCCGAAAGTGAAAAAAGGTGCTTCTGGGGATAGAGTACTCAGGAAAGCATAGAGGGACAAATTGTCTGGGGCATTTGAAGGGGTTCCAGGAGGTAGTGAGAACCAGCATCACTTTTCCCCGCTGGCACTTTTGCTGTGGCAGCAAAAGCTGGACGTTTGTCTTTTTTGCTCCAGAGAGCGCCGAAAGTGAAAAAAGGTGCTTTTGAGGATAGAGTGCTCAGGAAAGCAGAGAGGGCCAAATTGTCTGGGGCATTTGAAGGGGTTCCAGGAGGCAGTGAGGACCAGCATCACTTTTCCCCGCTGGCACCTTTGCTGTGGCAGCAAAAGCTGGACGTTTGTCTTTTTTGCTCCAGAGAGCGCCGAAAGTGAAAAAAGGTGCTTTTGAGGATAAAGTCCTCAGGAAAGCAGAGAGGGCCAAATTGTCTGGGGCATTTGAAGGGGTTCAAGGAGGCAGTGAGAATCAGCATCACTTTTCCCCGCTGGCACCTTTGCTGTGGCAGCAAAAGCTGGACGTTTGTCTTTTTTGCTCCAGTGAGCGCCGAAAGTGGAAAAAGGTGCTTTTGAGGATAGAGTCCTCAGGAAAGCAGAGAGGGCCAAATTGTCTGGGGCATTTGAAGGGGTTCCAGGAGGCAGTGAGGACCAGCATCACTTTTCCCCACTGGCACCTTTGCTGTGGCAGCAAAAGCTGGACGTTTGTCTTTTTTGCTCCAGAGAGCGCCGAAAGTGAAAAAAGGTGCTTTTGAGGATAGAGTCCTCAGGAAAGCAGAGAGGGCCAAATTGTCTGGGGCATTTGAAGGGGTTCCAGGAGGCAGTGAGGACCAGCATCACTTTTCCCCGCTGGCACCTTTGGTCTGGCAGCAAAAGCTGGACGTTTGTCTTTTTTGCTCCAGAGAGCGCCGAAAGTGAAAAAAGGTGCTTTTGCGGATAGAGTGCGCAGGAAAGCAGAGAGGGCCAAATTGTCTGGGGCATTTGAAGGGGTTCCAGGAGGCAGTGAGAACCAGCATCACTTTTCCCCGCTGGCACCTTTGCTGTGGCAGCAAAAGCTGGACGTTTGTCTTTTTTGCTCCAGAGAGCGCCGAAAGTGAAAAAAGGTGCTTTTGACGATAGAGTCCTCAGGAAAGCAGAGAGGGCCAAATTGTCTGGGGCATTTGAAGGGGTTCCAGGAGGCAGTGAGGACCAGCATCACTTTTCCCCGCTGGCACCTTTGCTGTGGCAGCAAAAGCTGGACGTTTGTCTTTTTTGCTCCAGAGAGCGCCGAAAGTGAAAAAAGGTCCTTTTGAGGATAGAGTCCTCAGGAAAGCAGAGAGGGCCAAATTGTCTGGGGCATTTGAAGGGGTTCCAGGAGGCAGTGAGGACCAGCATCACTTTTCCCCACTGGCACCTTTACTGTGGCAGCAAAAGCTGGACGTTTGTCTTTTTTGCTCCAGACAGCGCCGAAAGTGAAAAAAGGTGCTTCTGGGGATAGAGTACTCAGGAAAGCATAGAGGGACAAATTGTCTGGGGCATTTGAAGGGGTTCCAGGAGGTAGTGAGAACCAGCATCACTTTTCCCCGCTGGCACTTTTGGTCTGGCAGCAAAAGCTGGACGTTTGTCTTTTTTGCTCCAGAGAGCGCCGAAAGTGAAAAAAGGTGCTTTTGAGGATAGAGTGCTCAGGAAAGCAGAGAGGGCCAAATTGTCTGGGGCATTTGAAGGGGTTCCAGGAGGCAGTGAGGACCAGCATCACTTTTCCCCGCTGGCACCTTTGCTGTGGCAGCAAAAGCTGGACGTTTGTCTTTTTTGCTCCAGAGAGCGCCGAAAGTGAAAAAAGGTGCTTTTGAGGATAAAGTCCTCAGGAAAGCAGAGAGGGCCAAATTGTCTGGGGCTTTTGAAGGGGTTCAAGGAGGCAGTGAGAATCAGCATCACTTTTCCCCGCTGGCACCTTTGCTGTGGCAGCAAAAGCTGGACGTTTGTCTTTTTTGCTCCAGTGAGCGCTGAAAGTGGAAAAAGGTGCTTTTGAGGATAGAGTCCTCAGGAAAGCAGAGAGGGCCAAATTGTCTGGGGCATTTGAAGGGGTTCCAGGAGGCAGTGAGGACCAGCATCACTTTTCCCCACTGGCACCTTTGCTGTGGCAGCAAAAGCTGGACGTTTGTCTTTTTTGCTCCAGAGAGCGCCGAAAGTGAAAAAAGGTGCTTTTGCGGATAGAATGCGCAGGAAAGCAGAGAGGGCCAAATTGTCTGGGGCATTTGAAGGGGTTCCAGGAGGCAGTGAGAACCAGCATCACTTTTCCCTGCTGGCACTTTTGCTGTGGCAGCAAAAGCTGGACGTTTGTCTTTTTTGCTCCAGAGAGCGCCGAAAGTGAAAAAAGGTGCTTTTGAGGACAGAGTCCTCAGGAAAGCAGAGAGGGCCAAATTGTCTGGGGCATTTGAAGGGGTTCCAGGAGGCAGTGAGGACCAGCATCACTTTTCCCCGCTGGCACCTTTGCTGTGGCAGCAAAAGCTGGACGTTTGTCTTTTTTGCTCCAGAGAGCGCCGAAAGTGAAAAAAGGTGCTTTTGAGGATAGAGTGCTCAGGAAAGCAGAGAGGGCCAAATTGTCTGGGGCATTTGAAGGGGTTCCAGGAGGCAGTGAGAACCAGCATCACTTTTCCCCGCTGGCACCTTTGCTGTGGCAGCAAAAGCTGGACGTTTGTCTTTTTTGCTCCAGAGAGCGCCGAAAGTGAAAAAAGGTGCTTTTGAGGATAGAGTCCTCAGGAAAGCAGAGAGGGCCAAATTGTCTGGGGCATTTGAAGGGGTCCCAGGAGGCAGTGAGGACCAGCATCACTTTTCCCCGCTGGCACCTTTGCTCTGGCAGCAAAAGCTGGACGTTTGTCTTTTTTGCTCCAGACAGCGCCGAAAGTGAAAAAAGGTGCTTTTGAGGATAAAGTCCTCAGGAAAGCAGAGAGGGCCAAATTGTCTGGGGCATTTGAAGGGGTTCCAGGAGGCAGTGAGGACCAGCATCACTTTTCCCCGCTGGCACCTTTGCTGTGGCAGCAAAAGCTGGACGTTTGTCTTTTTTGCTCCAGAGAGCGCCGAAAGTGAAAAAAGGTGCTTTTGAGGATAGAGTCCTCAGGAAAGCAGAGAGGGCCAAATTGTCTGGGGCATTTGAAGGGGTTCCAGGAGGCAGTGAGGACCAGCATCACTTTTCCCCGCTGGCACCTTTGCTGTGGCAGCAAAAGCTGGACGTTTGTCTTTTTTGCTCCAGAGAGCGCCGAAAGTGAAAAAAGGTGCTTTTGAGGATAGAGTCCTCAGGAAAGCAGAGAGGGCCAAATTGTCTGGGGCATTTGAAGGGGTTCCAGGAGGCAGTGAGGACCAGCATCACTTTTCCCCGCTGGCACCTTTGCTGTGGCAGCAAAAGCTGGACGTTTGTCTTTTTTGCTCCAGAGAGCGCCGAAAGTGAAAAAAGGTGCTTTTGAGGATAAAGTCCTCAGGAAAGCAGAGAGGGCCAAATTGTCTGGGGCATTTGAAGGGGTTCCAGGAGGCAGTGAGGACCAGCATCACTTTTCCCCACTGGCACCTTTGCTGTGGCAGCAAAAGCTGGACGTTTGTCTTTTTTGCTCCAGACAGCGCCGAAAAGGAAAAAAGGTGCTTTTGAGGATAGAGTCCTCAGGAAAGCAGAGAGGGCCAAATTGTCTGGGGCATTTGAAGGGGTTCCAGGAGGCAGTGAGAACCAGCATCACTATTCCCCGCTGGCACCTTTGCTGTGGCAGCAAAAGCTGGACGTTTGTCTTTTTTGCTCCAGAGAGCGCCGAAAGTGAAAAAAGGTGCTTTTGGGGATAGAGTCCTCAGGAAAGCATAGAGGGCCAAATTGTCTGGGGCATTTGAAGGGGTTCCAGGAGGCAGTGAGAACCAGCATCACTTTTCCCCGCTGGCACTTTTGCTGTGGCAGCAAAAGCTGGACGTTTGTCTTTTTTGCTCCAGAGAGCGCCGAAAGTGAAAAAAGGTGCTTTTGAGGATAGAGTGCTCAGGAAAGCAGAGAGGGCCAAATTGTCTGGGGCATTTGAAGGGGTTCCAGGAGGCAGTGAGGACCAGCATCACTTTTCCCCGCTGGCACCTTTGCTGTGGCAGCAAAAGCTGGACGTTTGTCTTTTTTGCTCCAGAGAGCGCCGAAAGTGAAAAAAGGTGCTTTTGAGGATAGAGTGCTCAGGAAAGCAGAGAGGGCCAAATTGTCTGGGGCATTTGAAGGGGTTCCAGGAGGCAGTGAGGACCAGCATCACTTTTCCCCGCTGGCACCTTTGCTGTGGCAGCAAAAGCTGGACGTTTGTCTTTTTTGCTCCAGAGAGCGCCGAAAGTGAAAAAAGGTGCTTTAGCGGATAGAGTGCGCAGGAAAGAAGAGAGGGCCAAATTGTCTGGGGCATTTGAAGGGGTTCCAGGAGGCAGTGAGAACCAGCATCACTTTTCCCCACTGGCACTTTTGCTGTGGCAGCAAAAGCTGGACGTTTGTCTTTTTTGCTCCAGAGAGCGCCGAAAGTGAAAAAAGGTGCTTTTGATGATAGAGTCCTCAGGAAAGCAGAGAGGGCCAAATTGTCTGGGGCATTTGAAGGGGTTCCAGGAGGCAGTGAGGACCAGCATCACTTTTCCCCGCTGGCACCTTTGCTGTGGCAGCAAAAGCTGGACGTTTGTCTTTTTTGCTCCAGAGAGCGCCGAAAGTGAAAAAAGGTGCTTTTGAGGATAGAGTCCTCAGGAAAGCAGAGAGGGCCAAATTGTCTGGGGCATTTGAAGGGGTTCCAGGAGGCAGTGAGAACCAGGATCACTTTTCCCCGCTGGCATCTTTGCTGTGGCAGCAAAAGCTGGACGTTTGTCTTTTTTGCTCCAGAGAGCGCCGAAAGTGAAAAAAGGTGCTTTTGAGGATAAAGTCCTCAGGAAAGCAGAGAGGGCCAAATTGTCTGGGGCATTTGAAGGGGTTCCAGGAGGCAGTGAGAACCAGCATCACTTTTCCCCGCTGGCACCTTTGCTGTGGCAGCAAAAGCTGGACGTTTGTCGTTTTTGCTCCAGAGAGCGCCGAAAGTGAAAAAAGGTGCTTTTGAGGATAGAGTACTCAGGAAAGCAGAGAGGACCAAATTGTCTGGGGCATTTGAAGGGGTTCCAGGAGGCAGTGAGGACCAGCATCACTTTTCCCCGCTGGCACTTTTGCTGTGGCAGCAAAAGCTGGACGTTTGTCTTTTTTGCTCCAGAGTGCGCCGAAAGTGAAAAAAGGTGCTTTTGCGGATAGAGTGCGCAGGAAAGCAGAGAGGGCCAAATTGTCTGGGGCATTTGAAGGGGTTCCAGAAGGCAGTGAGAACCAGCATCACTTTTCCCCGCTGGCACCTTTGCTGTGGCAGCAAAAGCTGGACGTTTGTCTTTTTTGCTCCAGAGAGCGCCGAAAGTGAAAAAAGGTGCTTTTGCGGATAGAGTCCTCAGGAAAGCAGAGAGGGCCAAATTGTCTGGGGCATTTGAAGGGGTTCCAGGAGGCAGTGAGGACCAGCATCACTTTTCCCCGCTGGCACCTTTGCTGTGGCAGCAAAAGCTGGACGTTTGTCTTTTTTGCTCCAGAGAGCGCCGAAAGTGAAAAAAGGTGCTTTTGAGGATAGAGTCCTCAGGAAAGCAGAGAGGGCCAAATTGTCTGGGGCATTTGAAGGGGTTCCAGGAGGCAGTGAGAACCAGCATCACTTTTCCCCGCTGGCACTTTTGCTGTGGCAGCAAAAGCTGGACGTTTGTCTTTTTTGCTCCAGAGAGCGCCGAAAGTGAAAAAAGGTGCTTTTGAGGATAAAGTCCTCAGGAAAGCAGAGAGGGCCAAATTGTCTGGGGCATTTGAAGGGGTTCCAGGAGGCAGTGAGAACCAGCATCACTTTTCCCCGCTGGCACCTTTGCTGTGGCAGCAAAATCTGGACGTTTGTCTTTTTTGCTCCAAACAGCGCCGAAAGTGAAAAAAGGTGCTTTTGAGGATAAAGTCCTCAGGAAAGCAGAGAGGGCCAAATTGTCTGGGGCATTTGAAGGGGTTCCAGGAGGCAGTGAGGACCAGCATCACTTTTCCCCGCTGGCACCTTTGCTGTGGCAGCAAAAGCTGGACGTTTGTCTTTTTTGCTCCAGAGAGCGCCGAAAGTGAAAAAAGGTGCTTTTGAGGATAGAGTCCTCAGGAAAGCAGAGAGGGCCAAATTGTCTGGGGCATTTGAAGGGGTTCCAGGAGGCAGTGAGGACCAGCATCACTTTTCCCCGCTGGCACCTTAGCTGTGGCAGCAAAAGCTGGACGTTTGTCTTTTTTGCTCCAGAGAGCGCCGAAAGTGAAAAAAGGTGCTTTTGAGGATAAAGTCCTCAGGAAAGCAGAGAGGGCCAAATTGTCTGGGGCATTTGAAGGGGTTCCAGGAGGCAGTGAGGACCAGCATCACTTTTCCCCGCTGGCACCTTTGCTGTGGCAGCAAATGCTGGACGTTTGTCTTTTTTGCTCCAGAGAGCGCCGAAAGTGAAAAAAGGTGCTTTTGGGGATAGAGTCCTCAGGAAAGCAGAGAGGGCCAAATTGTCTGGGGCATTTGAAGGGGTTCCAGGAGGCAGTGAGAACCAGCATCACTTTTCCCCGCTGGCACTTTTGCTGTGGCAGCAAAAGCTGGACGTTTGTCTTTTTTGCTCCAGAGAGCGCCGAAAGTGAAAAAAGGTGCTTTTGAGGATAGAGTGCTCAGGAAAGCAGAGAGGGCCAAATTGTCTGGGGCATTTGAAGGGGTTCCAGGAGGCAGTGAGAACCAGCATCACTTTTCCCCGCTGGCATCTTTGCTGTGGCAGCAAAAGCTGGACGTTTGTCTTTTTTGCTCCAGACAGCGCCGAAAGTGAAAAAAGGTGCTTTTGAGGATAAAGTCCTCAGGAAAGCAGAGAGGGCCAAATTGTCTGGGGCATTTGAAGGGGTTCCAGGAGGCAGTGAGAACCAGCATCACTTTTCCCCGCTGGCATCTTTGCTGTGGCAGCAAAAGCTGGACGTTTGTCTTTTTTGCTCCAGAGAGCGCCGAAAGTGAAAAAAGGTGCTTTTGAGGACAGAGTGCTCAGGAAAGCAGAGAGGGCCAAATTGTCTGGGGCATTTGAAGGGGTTCCAGGAGGCAGTGAGGACCAGCATCACTTTTCCCCGCTGGCACCTTTGCTGTGGCAGCAAAAGCTGGACGTTTGTCTTTTTTGCTCCAGAGAGCGCCGAAAGTGAAAAAAGGTGCTTTTGAGGATAGAGTGCTCAGGAAAGCAGAGAGGGCCAAATTGTCTGGGGCATTTGAAGGGGTTCCAGGAGGCAGTGAGAACCAGCATCACTTTTCCCCGCTGGCATCTTTGCTGTGGCAGCAAAAGCTGGACGTTTGTCTTTTTTGCTCCAGACAGCGCCGAAAGTGAAAAAAGGTGCTTTTGAGGATAAAGTCCTCAGGAAAGCAGAGAGGGCCAAATTGTCTGGTGCATTTGAAGGGGTTCCAGGAGGCAGTGAGAACCAGCATCACTTTTCCCCGCTGGCACCTTTGCTGTGGCAGCAAAAGCTGGACGTTTGTCTTTTTTGCTCCAGAGAGCGCCGAAAGTGAAAAAAGGTGCTTTTGAGTATAGAGTACTCAGGAAAGCAGAGAGGGCCAAATTGTCTGGGGCATTTGAAGGGGTTCCAGGAGGCAGTGAGGACCAGCATCACTTTTCCCCGCTGGCACCTTTGCTGTGGCAGCAAAATCTGGACGTTTGTCTTTTTTGCTCCAAACAGCGCCGAAAGTGAAAAAAGGTGCTTTTGAGGATAAAGTCCTCAGGAAAGCAGAGAGGGCCAAATTGTCTGGGGCATTTGAAGGGGTTCCAGGAGGCAGTGAGAACCAGCATCACTTTTCCCCGCTGGCACCTTTGCTGTGGCAGCAAAATCTGGACGTTTGTCTTTTTTGCTCCAAACAGCGCCGAAAGTGAAAAAAGGTGCTTTTGAGGATAAAGTCCTCAGGAAAGCAGAGAGGGCCAAATTGTCTGGGGCATTTGAAGGGGTTCCAGGAGGCAGTGAGGACCAGCATCACTTTTCCCCGCTGGCACCTTTGCTGTGGCAGCAAAAGCTGGACGTTTGTCTTTTTTGCTCCAGAGAGCGCCGAAAGTGAAAAAAGGTGCTTTTGAGGATAGAGTCCTCAGGAAAGCAGAGAGGGCCAAATTGTCTGGGGCATTTGAAGGGGTTCCAGGAGGCAGTGAGGACCAGCATCACTTTTCCCCGCTGGCACCTTTGCTGTGGCAGCAAATGCTGGACGTTTGTCTTTTTTGCTCCAGACAGCGCCGAAAGTGAAAAAAGGTGCTTTTGTGGATAGAGTCCTCAGGAAAGCAGAGAGGGCCAAATTGTCTGGGGCATTTGAAGGGGTTCCAGGAGGCAGTGAGAACCAGCATCACTTTTCCCCGCTGGCACTTTTGCTGTGGCAGCAAAAGCTGGACGTTTGTCTTTTTTGCTCCAGAGAGCGCCGAAAGTGAAAAAAGGTGCTTTTGAGGATAAAGTCCTCAGGAAAGCAGAGAGGGCCAAATTGTCTGGGGCATTTGAAGGGGTTCCAGGAGGCAGTGAGAACCAGCATCACTTTTCCCCGCTGGCACTTTTGCTGTGGCAGCAAAAGCTGGACGTTTGTCTTTTTTGCTCCAGAGAGCGCCGAAAGTGAAAAAAGGTGCTTTTGAGGATAGAGTGCGCAGGAAAGCAGAGAGGGCCAAATTGTCTGGGGCATTTGAAGGGGTTCCAGGAGGCAGTGAGGACCAGCATCACTTTTCCCCGCTGGCACCTTTGCTGTGGCAGCAAATGCTGGACGTTTGTCTTTTTTGCTCCAGAGAGCGCCGAAAGTGAAAAAAGGTGCTTTTGAGGATAGAGTCCTCAGGAAAGCAGAGAGGGCCAAATTGTCTGGGGCATTTGAAGGGGTTCCAGGAGGCAGTGAGAACCAGCATCACTTTTCCCCGCTGGCACTTTTGCTGTGGCAGCAAAAGCTGGACGTTTGTCTTTTTTGCTCCAGAGAGCGCCGAAAGTGAAAAAAGGTGCTTTTGAGGATAGAGTGCTCAGGAAAGCAGAGAGGGCCAAATTGTCTGGGGCATTTGAAGGGGTTCCAGGAGGCAGTGAGAACCAGCATCACTTTTCCCCGCTGTCATCTTTGCTGTGGCAGCAAAAGCTGGACGTTTGTCTTTTTTGCTCCAGACAGCGCCGAAAGTGAAAAAAGGTGCTTTTGAGGATAAAGTCCTCAGGAAAGCAGAGAGGGCCAAATTGTCTGGGGCATTTGAAGGGGTTCCAGGAGGCAGTGAGAACCAGCATCACTTTTCCCCGCTGGCACCTTTGCTGTGGCAGCAAAAGCTGGACGTTTGTCTTTTTTGCTCCAGAGAGCACCGAAAGTGAAAAAAGGTGCTTTTGAGGATAGAGTCCTCAGGAAAGCAGAGAGGGCCAAATTGTCTGGGGCATTTGAAGGGGTTCCAGGAGGCAGTGAGGACCAGCATCACTTTTCCCCGCTGGCACCTTTGCTGTGGCAGCCAAAGCTGGACGTTTGTCTTTTTTGCTCCAGACAGCGCCGAAAGTGAAAAAAGGTGCTTTTGAGGATAGAGTCCTCAGGAAAGCAGAGAGGGCCAAATTGTCTGGGGCATTTGAAGGGGTTCCAGGAGGCAGTGAGGACCAGCATCACTTTTCCCCGCTGGCACCTTTGCTGTGGCAGCAAAAGCTGGACGTTTGTCTTTTTTTCTCCAGAGAGCGCCGAAAGTGAAAAAAGGTGCTTTTGAGGATAAAGTCCTCAGGAAAGCAGAGAGGGCCAAATTGTCTGGGGCATTTGAAGGGGTTCCAGGAGGCAGTGAGGACCAGCATCACTTTTCCCCACTGGCACCTTTGCTGTGGCAGCAAAAGCTGGACGTTTGTCTTTTTTGCTCCAGACAGCGCCGAAAGTGAAAAAAGGTGCTTTTGACGATAGAGTCCTCAGGAAAGCAGAGAGGGCCAAATTGTCTGGGGCATTTGAAGGGGTTCCAGGAGGCAGTGAGAACCAGCATCACTATTCCCCGCTGGCACCTTTGCTGTGGCAGCAAAAGCTGGACGTTTGTCTTTTTTGCTCCAGAGAGCGCCGAAAGTGAAAAAAGGTGCTTTTGGGGATAGAGTCCTCAGGAAAGCATAGAGGGCCAAATTGTCTGGGGCATTTGAAGGGGTTCCAGGAGGCAGTGAGAACCAGCATCACTTTTCCCCGCTGGCACTTTTGCTGTGGCAGCAAAAGCTGGACGTTTGTCTTTTTTGCTCCAGAGAGCGCCGAAAGTGAAAAAAGGTGCTTTTGAGGATAGAGTGCTCAGGAAAGCAGAGAGGGCCAAATTGTCTGGGGCATTTGAAGGGGTTCCAGGAGGCAGTGAGGACCAGCATCACTTTTCCCCGCTGGCACCTTTGCTGTGGCAGCAAAAGCTGGACGTTTGTCTTTTTTGCTCCAGAGAGCGCCGAAAGTGAAAAAAGGTGCTTTTGAGGATAAAGACCTCAGGAAAGCAGAGAGGGCCAAATTGTCTGGGGCATTTGAAGGGGTTCAAGGAGGCAGTGAGAACCAGCATCACTTTTCCCCGCTGGCATCTTTGCTGTGGCAGCAAAAGCTGGACGTTTGTCTTTTTTGCTCCAGAGAGCGCCGAAAGTGAAAAAAGGTGCTTTTGAGGATAGAGTGCGCAGGAAAGCAGAGAGGGCCAAATTGTCTGGGGCATTTGAAGGGGTTCCAGGAGGCAGTGAGGACCAGCATCACTTTTCCCCGCTGGCACCTTTGCTGTGGCAGCAAAAGCTGGACGTTTGTCTTTTTTGCTCCAGAGAGCGCCGAAAGTGAAAAAAGGTGCTTTTGAGGATAGAGTCCTCAGGAAAGCAGAGAGGGCCAAATTGTCTGGGGCATTTGAAGGGGTTCCAGGAGGCAGTGAGAACCAGCATCACTTTTCCCCGCTGGCATCTTTGCTGTGGCAGCAAAAGCTGGACGTTTGTCTTTTTTGCTCCAGAGAGCGCCGAAAGTGAAAAAAGGTGCTTTTGAGGATAGAGTGCTCAGGAAAGCAGAGAGGGCCAAATTGTCTGGGGCATTTGAAGGGGTTCCAGGAGGCAGTGAGAACCAGCATCACTTTTCCCCGCTGGCACTTTTGCTGTGGCAGCAAAAGCTGGACGTTTGTCTTTTTTGCTCCAGAGAGCGCCGAAAGTGAAAAAAGGTGCTTTTGAGGATAGAGTGCTCAGGAAAGCAGAGAGGGCCAAATTGTCTGGGGCATTTGAAGGGGTTCAAGGAGGCAGTGAGAACCAGCATCACTTTTCCCCGCTGGCATCTTTGCTGTGGCAGCAAAAGCTGGACGTTTGTCTTTTTTGCTCCAGACAGCGCCGAAAGTGAAAAAAGGTGCTTTTGAGGATAGAGTGCGCAGGAAAGCAGAGAGGGCCAAATTGTCTGGGGCATTTGAAGGGGTTCCAGGAGGCAGTGAGGACCAGCATCACTTTTCCCCGCTGGCACCTTTGCTGTGGCAGCAAAAGCTGGACGTTTGTCTTTTTTGCTCCAGAGAGCGCCGAAAGTGAAAAAAGGTGCTTTTGAGGATAGAGTCCTCAGGAAAGCAGAGAGGGCCAAATTGTCTGGGGCATTTGAAGGGGTTCCAGGAGGCAGTGAGAACCAGCATCACTTTTCCCCGCTGGCATCTTTGCTGTGGCAGCAAAAGCTGGACGTTTGTCTTTTTTGCTCTAGAGAGCGCCGAAAGTGAAAAAAGGTGCTTTTGAGGATAGAGTGCGCAGGAAAGCAGAGAGGGCCAAATTGTCTGGGGCATTTGAAGGGGTTCCAGGAGGCAGTGAGGACCAGCATCACTTTTCCCCGCTGGCACCTTTGCTGTGGCAGCAAAAGCTGGACGTTTGTCTTTTTTGCTCCAGAGAGCGCCGAAAGTGAAAAAAGGTGCTTTTGAGGATAGAGTCCTCAGGAAAGCAGAGAGGGCCAAATTGTCTGGGGCATTTGAAGGGGTTCCAGGAGGCAGTGAGAACCAGCATCACTTTTCCCCGCTGGCATCTTTGCTGTGGCAGCAAAAGCTGGACGTTTGTCTTTTTTGCTCCAGAGAGCGCCGAAAGTGAAAAAAGGTGCTTTTGAGGATAGAGTGCGCAGGAAAGCAGAGAGGGCCAAATTGTCTGGGGCATTTGAAGGGGTTCCAGGAGGCAGTGAGGACCAGCATCACTTTTCCCCGCTGGCACCTTTGCTGTGGCAGCAAAAGCTGGACGTTTGTCTTTTTTGCTCCAGAGAGCGCCGAAAGTGAAAAAAGGTGCTTTTGAGGATAGAGTCCTCAGGAAAGCAGAGAGGGCCAAATTGTCTGGGGCATTTGAAGGGGTTCCAGGAGGCAGTGAGAACCAGCATCACTTTTCCCCGCTGGCATCTTTGCTGTGGCAGCAAAAGCTGGACGTTTGTCTTTTTTGCTCTAGAGAGCGCCGAAAGTGAAAAAAGGTGCTTTTGAGGATAGAGTCCTCAGGAAAGCAGAGAGGGCCAAATTGTCTGGGGCATTTGAAGGGGTTCCAGGAGGCAGTGAGGACCAGCATCACTTTTCCCCGCTGGCACCTTTGCTGTGGCAGCAAAAGCTGGACGTTTGTCTTTTTTGCTCCAGAGAGCGCCGAAAGTGAAAAAAGGTGCTTTTGAGGATAGAGTCCTCAGGAAAGCAGAGAGGGCCAAATTGTCTGGGGCATTTGAAGGGGTTCCAGGAGGCAGTGAGAACCAGCATCACTTTTCCCCGCTGGCACTTTTCCTGTGGCAGCAAAAGCTGGACGTTTGTCTTTTTTGCTCCAGACAGCGCCGAAAGTGAATAAAGGTGCTTTTGAGGATAAAGTCCTCAGGAAAGCAGAGAGGGCCAAATTGTCTGGGGCATTTGAAGGGGTTCCAGGAGGCAGTGAGAACCAGCATCACTTTTCCCCGCTGGCACCTTTGCTGTGGCAGCAAAAGCTGGACGTTTGTCTTTTTTGCTCCAGAGAGCGCCGAAAGTGAAAAAAGGTGCTTTTGAGGATAGAGTGCTCAGGAAAGCAGAGAGGGCCAAATTGTCTGGGGCATTTGAAGGGGTTCCAGGAGGCAGTGAGGACCAGCATCACTTTTCCCCGCTGGCACCTTTGCTGTGGCAGCAAAAGCTGGACGTTTGTCTTTTTTGCTCCAGAGAGCGCCGAAAGTGAAAAAAGGTGCTTTTGAGGATAAAGACCTCAGGAAAGCAGAGAGGGCCAAATTGTCTGGGGCATTTGAAGGGGTTCAAGGAGGCAGTGAGAACCAGCATCACTTTTCCCCGCTGGCATCTTTGCTGTGGCAGCAAAAGCTGGACGTTTGTCTTTTTTGCTCCAGAGAGCGCCGAAAGTGAAAAAAGGTGCTTTTGAGGATAGAGTGCGCAGGAAAGCAGAGAGGGCCAAATTGTCTGGGGCATTTGAAGGGGTTCCAGGAGGCAGTGAGGACCAGCATCACTTTTCCCCGCTGGCACCTTTGCTGTGGCAGCAAAAGCTGGACGTTTGTCTTTTTTGCTCCAGAGAGCGCCGAAAGTGAAAAAAGGTGCTTTTGAGGATAGAGTGCTCAGGAAAGCAGAGAGGGCCAAATTGTCTGGGGCATTTGAAGGGGTTCCAGGAGGCAGTGAGAACCAGCATCACTTTTCCCCGCTGGCATCTTTGCTGTGGCAGCAAAAGCTGGACGTTTGTCTTTTTTGCTCCAGAGAGCGCCGAAAGTGAAAAAAGGTGCTTTTGAGGATAGAGTGCGCAGGAAAGCAGAGAGGGCCAAATTGTCTGGGGCATTTGAAGGGGTTCCAGGAGGCAGTGAGGACCAGCATCACTTTTCCCCGCTGGCACCTTTGCTGTGGCAGCAAAAGCTGGACGTTTGTCTTTTTTGCTCCAGAGAGCGCCGAAAGTGAAAAAAGGTGCTTTTGAGGATAGAGTCCTCAGGAAAGCAGAGAGGGCCAAATTGTCTGGGGCATTTGAAGGGGTTCCAGGAGGCAGTGAGAACCAGCATCACTTTTCCCCGCTGGCACTTTTGCTGTGGCAGCAAAAGCTGGACGTTTGTCTTTTTTGCTCCAGAGAGCGCCGAAAGTGAAAAAAGGTGCTTTTGAGGATAGAGTGCTCAGGAAAGCAGAGAGGGCCAAATTGTCTGGGGCATTTGAAGGGGTTCCAGGAGGCAGTGAGAACCAGCATCACTTTTCCCCGCTGGCACTTTTGCTGTGGCAGCAAAAGCTGGACGTTTGTCTTTTTTGCTCCAGAGAGCGCCGAAAGTGAAAAAAGGTGCTTTTGAGGATAGAGTGCTCAGGAAAGCAGAGAGGGCCAAATTGTCTGGGGCATTTGAAGGGGTTCAAGGAGGCAGTGAGAACCAGCATCACTTTTCCCCGCTGGCATCTTTGCTGTGGCAGCAAAAGCTGGACGTTTGTCTTTTTTGCTCCAGAGAGCGCCGAAAGTGAAAAAGGTGCTTTTGAGGATAGAGTGCGCAGGAAAGCAGAGAGGGCCAAATTGTCTGGGGCATTTGAAGGGGTTCCAGGAGGCAGTGAGGACCAGCATCACTTTTCCCCGCTGGCACCTTTGCTGTGGCAGCAAAAGCTGGACGTTTGTCTTTTTTGCTCCAGAGAGCGCCGAAAGTGAAAAAAGGTGCTTTTGCGGATAGAGTGCGCAGGAAAGCAGAGAGGGCCAAATTGTCTGGGGCATTTGAAGGGGTTCCAGGAGGCAGTGAGAACCAGCATCACTTTTCCCCGCTGGCATCTTTGCTGTGGCAGCAAAAGCTGGACGTTTGTCTTTTTTGCTCTAGAGAGCGCCGAAAGTGAAAAAAGGTGCTTTTGAGGATAGAGTGCGCAGGAAAGCAGAGAGGGCCAAATTGTCTGGGGCATTTGAAGGGGTTCCAGGAGGCAGTGAGGACCAGCATCACTTTTCCCCGCTGGCACCTTTGCTGTGGCAGCAAAAGCTGGACGTTTGTCTTTTTTGCTCCAGACAGCGCCGAAAGTGAAAAAAGGTGCTTTTGAGGATAGAGTCCTCAGGAAAGCAGAGAGGGCCAAATTGTCTGGGGCATTTGAAGGGGTTCAAGGAGACAGTGAGAACCAGCATCACTTTTCCCCGCTGGCATCTTTGCTGTGGCAGCAAAAGCTGGACGTTTGTCTTTTTTGCTCCAGAGAGCGCCGAAAGTGGAAAAAGGTGCTTTTGAGGATAGAGTGCGCAGGAAAGCAGAGAGGGCCAAATTGTCTGGGGCATTTGAAGGGGTTCCAGGAGGCAGTGAGGACCAGCATCACTTTTCCCCGCTGGCACCTTTGCTGTGGCAGCAAAAGCTGGACGTTTGTCTTTTTTGCTCCAGAGAGCGCCGAAAGTGAAAAAAGGTGCTTTTGAGGATAGAGTCCTCAGGAAAGCAGAGAGGGCCAAATTGTCTGGGGCATTTGAAGGGGTTCCAGGAGGCAGTGAGAACCAGCATCACTTTTCCCCGCTGGCATCTTTGCTGTGGCAGCAAAAGCTGGACGTTTGTCTTTTTTGCTCTAGAGAGCGCCGAAAGTGAAAAAAAGGTGCTTTTGAGGATAGAGTGCTCAGGAAAGCAGAGAGGGCCAAATTGTCTGGGGCATTTGAAGGGGTTCCAGGAGGCAGTGAGGACCAGCATCACTTTTCCCCGCTGGCACCTTTGCTGTGGCAGCAAAAGCTGGACGTTTGTCTTTTTTGCTCCAGAGAGCGCCGAAAGTGAAAAAAGGTGCTTTTGAGGATAGAGTCCTCAGGAAAGCAGAGAGGGCCAAATTGTCTGGGGCATTTGAAGGGGTTCCAGGAGGCAGTGAGAACCAGCATCACTTTTCCCCGCTGGCACTTTTGCTGTGGCAGCAAAAGCTGGACGTTTGTCTTTTTTGCTCCAGAGAGCGCCGAAAGTGAAAAAAGGTGCTTTTGAGGATAGAGTCCTCAGGAAAGCAGAGAGGGCCAAATTGTCTGGGGCATTTGAAGGGGTTCCAGGAGGCAGTGAGGACCAGGATCACTTTTCCCCGCTGGCATCTTTGCTGTGGCAGCAAAAGCTGGACGTTTGTCTTTTTTGCTCCAGACAGCGCCGAAAGTGAAAAAAGGTGCTTTTGAGGATAAAGTCCTCAGGAAAGCAGAGAGGGCCAAATTGTCTGGGGCATTTGAAGGGGTTCCAGGAGGCAGTGAGAACCAGCATCACTTTTCCCCGCTGGCACCTTTGCTGTGGCAGCAAAAGCTGGACGTTTGTCTTTTTTGCTCCAGAGAGCACCGAAAGTGAAAAAAGGTGCTTTTGAGGATAGAGTCCTCAGGAAAGCAGAGAGGGCCAAATTGTCTGGGGCATTTGAAGGGGTTCCAGGAGGCAGTGAGGACCAGCATCACTTTTCCCCGCTGGCACCTTTGCTGTGGCAGCAAAAGCTGGACGTTTGTCTTTTTTGCTCCAGACAGCGCCGAAAGTGAAAAAAGGTGCTTTTGAGGATAGAGTCCTCAGGAAAGCAGAGTGGGCCAAATTGTCTGGGGCATTTGAAGGGGTTCCAGGAGGCAGTGAGGACCAGCATCACTTTTCCCCGCTGGCACCTTTGCTGTGGCAGCAAAAGCTGGACGTTTGTCTTTTTTTCTCCAGAGAGCGCCGAAAGTGAAAAAAGGTGCTTTTGAGGATAAAGTCCTCAGGAAAGCAGAGAGGGCCAAATTGTCTGGGGCATTTGAAGGGGTTCCAGGAGGCAGTGAGGACCAGCATCACTTTTCCCCACTGGCACCTTTGCTGTGGCAGCAAAAGCTGGACGTTTGTCTTTTTTGCTCCAGACAGCGCCGAAAGTGAAAAAAGGTGCTTTTGACGATAGAGTCCTCAGGAAAGCAGAGAGGGCCAAATTGTCTGGGGCATTTGAAGGGGTTCCAGGAGGCAGTGAGAACCAGCATCACTATTCCCCGCTGGCACCTTTGCTGTGGCAGCAAAAGCTGGACGTTTGTCTTTTTTGCTCCAGAGAGCGCCGAAAGTGAAAAAAGGTGCTTTTGGGGATAGAGTCCTCAGGAAAGCATAGAGGGCCAAATTGTCTGGGGCATTTGAAGGGGTTCCAGGAGGCAGTGAGAACCAGCATCACTTTTCCCCGCTGGCACTTTTGCTGTGGCAGCAAAAGCTGGACGTTTGTCTTTTTTGCTCCAGAGAGCGCCGAAAGTGAAAAAAGGTGCTTTTGAGGATAGAGTGCTCAGGAAAGCATAGAGGCCAAATTGTCTGGGGCATTTGAAGGGGTTCCAGGAGGCAGTGAGGACCAGCATCACTTTTCCCCGCTGGCACCTTGCTGTGGCAGCAAAAGCTGGACGTTTGTCTTTTTTGCTCCAGAGAGCGCCGAAAGTGAAAAAAGGTGCTTTTGAGGATAAAGTCCTCAGGAAAGCAGAGAGGGCCAAATTGTCTGGGGCATTTGAAGGGGTTCAAGGAGGCAGTGAGAACCAGCATCACTTTTCCCCGCTGGCATCTTTGCTGTGGCAGCAAAAGCTGGACGTTTGTCTTTTTTGCTCCAGAGAGCGCCGAAAGTGAAAAAGGTGCTTTTGAGGATAGAGTGCGCAGGAAAGCAGAGAGGGCCAAATTGTCTGGGGCATTTGAAGGGGTTTCAGGAGGCAGTGAGGACCAGCATCACTTTTCCCCGCTGGCACCTTTGCTGTGGCAGCAAAAGCTGGACGTTTGTCTTTTTTGCTCCAGAGAGCGCCGAAAGTGAAAAAAGGTGCTTTTGAGGATAGAGTCCTCAGGAAAGCAGAGAGGGCCAAATTGTCTGGGGCATTTGAAGGGGTTCCAGGAGGCAGTGAGAACCAGCATCACTTTTCCCCGCTGGCACTTTTGCTGTTGCAGCAAAAGCTGGACGTTTGTCTTTTTTGCTCCAGAGAGCGCCGAAAGTGAAAAAAGGTGCTTTTGAGGATAGAGTCCTCAGGAAAGCAGAGAGGGCCAAATTGTCTGGGGCATTTGAAGGGGTTCCAGGAGGCAGTGAGGACCAGCATCACTTTTCCCCGCTGGCATCTTTGCTGTGGCAGCAAAAGCTGGACGTTTGTCTTTTTTGCTCCAGAGAGCGCCGAAAGTGAAAAAAGGTGCTTTTGAGGATAGAGTCCTCAGGAAAGCATAGAGGGCCAAATTGTCTGGGGCATTTGAAGGGGTTCCAGGAGGCAGTGAGAACCAGCATCACTTTTCCCCGCTGGCACCTTTGCTGTGGCAGCAAAAGCTGGACGTTTGTCTTTTTTGATCCAGACAGCGCCGAAAGTGAAAAAAGGTGCTTTTGAGGATAGAGTCCTCAGGAAAGCAGAGAGGGCCAAATTGTCTGGGGCATTTGAAGGGGTTCCAGGAGGCAGTGAGGACCAGCATCACTTTTCCCCGCTGGCACCTTTGCTGTGGCAGCAAAAGCTGGACGTTTGTCTTTTTTGCTCCAGACAGCGCCGAAAGTGAAAAAAGGTGCTTTTGAGGACAGAGTCCTCAGGAAAGCAGAGAGGGCCAAATTGTCTGGGGCATTTGAAGGGGTTCCAGGAGGCAGTGAGGACCAGCATCACTTTTCCCCGCTGGCACCTTTGCTGTGGCAGCAAAAGCTGGACGTTTGTCTTTTTTGCTCCAGAGAGCGCCGAAAGTGAAAAAAGGTGCTTTTGAGGATAGAGTCCTCAGGAAAGCAGAGAGGGCCAAATTGTCTGGGGCATTTGAAGGGGTTCAAGGAGACAGTGAGAACCAGCATCACTTTTCCCCGCTGGCATCTTTGCTGTGGCAGCAAAAGCTGGACGTTTGTCTTTTTTGCTCCAGAGAGCGCCGAAAGTGGAAAAAGGTGCTTTTGAGGATAGAGTGCGCAGGAAAGCAGAGAGGGCCAAATTGTCTGGGGCATTTGAAGGGGTTCCAGGAGGCAGTGAGGACCAGCATCACTTTTCCCCGCTGGCACCTTTGCTGTGGCAGCAAAAGCTGGACGTTTGTCTTTTTTGCTCCAGACAGCGCCGAAAGTGAAAAAAGGTGCTTTTGAGGATAGAGTCCTCAGGAAAGCAGAGTGGGCCAAATTGTCTGGGGCATTTGAAGGGGTTCCAGGAGGCAGTGAGGACCAGCATCACTTTTCCCCGCTGGCACCTTTGCTGTGGCAGCAAAAGCTGGACGTTTGTCTTTTTTTCTCCAGAGAGCGCCGAAAGTGAAAAAAGGTGCTTTTGAGGATAAAGTCCTCAGGAAAGCAGAGAGGGCCAAATTGTCTGGGGCATTTGAAGGGGTTCCAGGAGGCAGTGAGGACCAGCATCACTTTTCCCCACTGGCACCTTTGCTGTGGCAGCAAAAGCTGGACGTTTGTCTTTTTTGCTCCAGACAGCGCCGAAAGTGAAAAAAGGTGCTTTTGACGATAGAGTCCTCAGGAAAGCAGAGAGGGCCAAATTGTCTGGGGCATTTGAAGGGGTTCCAGGAGGCAGTGAGAACCAGCATCACTATTCCCGCTGGCACCTTTGCTGTGGCAGCAAAAGCTGGACGTTTGTCTTTTTTGCTCCAGAGAGCGCCGAAAGTGAAAAAAGTTGCTTTTGGGGATAGAGTCCTCAGGAAAGCATAGAGGGCCAAATTGTCTGGGGCATTTGAAGGGGTTCCAGGAGGCAGTGAGAACCAGCATCACTTTTCCCCGCTGGCACTTTTGCTGTGGCAGCAAAAGCTGGACGTTTGTCTTTTTTGCTCCAGAGAGCGCCGAAAGTGAAAAAAGGTGCTTTTGAGGATAGAGTGCTCAGGAAAGCATAGAGGGCCAAATTGTCTGGGGCATTTGAAGGGGTTCCAGGAGGCAGTGAGGACCAGCATCACTTTTCCCCGCTGGCACCTTTGCTGTGGCAGCAAAAGCTGGACGTTTGTCTTTTTTGCTCCAGAGAGCGCCGAAAGTGAAAAAAGGTGCTTTTGAGGATAAAGTCCTCAGGAAAGCAGAGAGGGCCAAATTGTCTGGGGCATTTGAAGGGGTTCAAGGAGGCAGTGAGAACCAGCATCACTTTTCCCCGCTGGCATCTTTGCTGTGGCAGCAAAAGCTGGACGTTTGTCTTTTTTGCTCCAGAGAGCGCCGAAAGTGAAAAAAGGTGCTTTTGAGGATAGAGTGCGCAGGAAAGCAGAGAGGGCCAAATTGTCTGGGGCATTTGAAGGGGTTTCAGGAGGCAGTGAGGACCAGCATCACTTTTCCCCGCTGGCACCTTTGCTGTGGCAGCAAAAGCTGGACGTTTGTCTTTTTTGCTCCAGAGAGCGCCGAAAGTGAAAAAAGGTGCTTTTGAGGATAGAGTCCTCAGGAAAGCAGAGAGGGCCAAATTGTCTGGGGCATTTGAAGGGGTTCCAGGAGGCAGTGAGAACCAGCATCACTTTTCCCCGCTGGCACTTTTGCTGTTGCAGCAAAAGCTGGACGTTTGTCTTTTTTGCTCCAGAGAGCGCCGAAAGTGAAAAAAGGTGCTTTTGAGGATAGAGTCCTCAGGAAAGCAGAGAGGGCCAAATTGTCTGGGGCATTTGAAGGGGTTCCAGGAGGCAGTGAGGACCAGCATCACTTTTCCCCGCTGGCATCTTTGCTGTGGCAGCAAAAGCTGGACGTTTGTCTTTTTTGCTCCAGAGAGCGCCGAAAGTGAAAAAAGGTGCTTTTGAGGATAGAGTCCTCAGGAAAGCATAGAGGGCCAAATTGTCTGGGGCATTTGAAGGGGTTCCAGGAGGCAGTGAGAACCAGCATCACTTTTCCCCGCTGGCACCTTTGCTGTGGCAGCAAAAGCTGGACGTTTGTCTTTTTTGATCCAGACAGCGCCGAAAGTGAAAAAAGGTGCTTTTGAGGATAGAGTCCTCAGGAAAGCAGAGAGGGCCAAATTGTCTGGGGCATTTGAAGGGGTTCCAGGAGGCAGTGAGGACCAGCATCACTTTTCCCCGCTGGCACCTTTGCTGTGGCAGCAAAAGCTGGACGTTTGTCTTTTTTGCTCCAGACAGCGCCGAAAGTGAAAAAAGGTGCTTTTGAGGACAGAGTCCTCAGGAAAGCAGAGAGGGCCAAATTGTCTGGGGCATTTGAAGGGGTTCCAGGAGGCAGTGAGGACCAGCATCACTTTTCCCCGCTGGCACCTTTGCTGTGGCAGCAAAAGCTGGACGTTTGTCTTTTTTTCTCCAGAGAGCGCCGAAAGTGAAAAAAGGTGCTTTTGAGGATAAAGTCCTCAGGGAAAGCAGAGAGGGCCAAATTGTCTGGGGCATTTGAAGGGGTTCCAGGAGGCAGTGAGGACCAGCATCACTTTTCCCCACTGGCACCTTTGCTGTGGCAGCAAAAGCTGGACGTTTGTCTTTTTTGCTCCAGACAGCGCCGAAAGTGAAAAAAGGTGCTTTTGAGGATAGAGTCCTCAGGAAAGCAGAGAGGGCCAAATTGTCTGGGGCATTTGAAGGGGTTCCAGGAGGCAGTGAGAACCAGCATCACTATTCCCCGCTGGCACCTTTGCTGTGGCAGCAAAAGCTGGACGTTTGTCTTTTTTGCTCCAGAGAGCGCCGAAAGTGAAAAAAGGTGCTTTTGGGGATAGAGTCCTCAGGAAAGCAGAGAGGGCCAAATTGTCTGGGGCATTTGAAGGGGTTCCAGGAGGCAGTGAGAACCAGCATCACTTTTCCCCGCTGGCACTTTTGCTGTGGCAGCAAAAGCTGGACGTTTGTCTTTTTTGCTCCAGAGAGCGCCGAAAGTGAAAAAAGGTGCTTTTGAGGATAGAGTGCTCAGGAAAGCAGAGAGGGCCAAATTGTCTGGGGCATTTGAAGGGGTTCCAGGAGGCAGTGAGGACCAGCATCACTTTTCCCCGCTGGCACCTTTGCTGTGGCAGCAAAAGCTGGACGTTTGTCTTTTTTGCTCCAGAGAGCGCCGAAAGTGAAAAAAGGTGCTTTTGAGGATAAAGTCCTCAGGAAAGCAGAGAGGGCCAAATTGTCTGGGGCATTTGAAGGGGTTCCAGGAGGCAGTGAGAATCAGCATCACTTTTCCCCGCTGGCACCTTTGCTGTGGCAGCAAAAGCTGGACGTTTGTCTTTTTTGCTCCAGAGTGCGCCGAAAGTGAAAAAAGGTGCTTTTGAGGATAGAGTACTCAGGAAAGCAGAGAGGACCAAATTGTCTGGGGCATTTGAAGGGGTTCCAGGAGGCAGTGAGGACCAGCATCACTTTTCCCCGCTGGCACTTTTGCTGTGGCAGCAAAAGCTGGACGTTTGTCTTTTTTGCTCCAGACAGCGCCGAAAGTGAAAAAAGGTGCTTTTGCGG